>NC_072732.1:178411445-178549482 GCF_026930045.1 Uloborus diversus | reverse complement strand
GGACACTGATGCGAGCAACGAGGGCATCGGAGCTGTTTTATCCCAAGAAATTGACGGAAATGAACATGTCATCGCTTACTGGAGCAAATGCTTATCAAAGTCGGAGCGAAATTACTGCGTCACCAGAAAGGAGTTACTGGCCATAGTGAAAGCTGTAGAACACTTCCATCATTACCTCTACGGCCGAAAATTTCTGCTTCGGACAGATCATGCCTCATTAACTTGGCTTTTGAACTTCAAAAATCCGGAAGGCCAGATAGCCAGATGGATACAGCGGCTCCAGGAATATGACATGGAGATCAAGCATCGAAAAGGGTTATCTCACGGTAATGCTGACGCTTTATCAAGGAGACCCTGTCCTGAGAACTGCAATTATTGTTCCCGAATCGAGAAACAGTATGGAACGACTAGCCCTACCGCCTATCAGGTGACAGTGACTCCAATATCATCAGAACCTGATCCATGGAGTGACGACCAAGTTCGAAATGATCAGCTTGAAGACCCCGACATAAAACCAATTTTGGAGTTCATGGAAAGTGACAGTCGGCGCCCTAGCTGGCAGGGACGTTTCCATCTTCAGTCCTGCAACAAAAAGATACTGGGCTTTATGGAACTCGCTCCATTTACGGAACGGCGTACTGTACCGGAAATGGGAATCTGACGACGGCAAAACATCTAGGTGGCAGTTACTACTTCCCCGATCAAGGATTTCAGATGTTCTGAAAGAAATACATAGTAGTGCGACTGGAGGACATTTTGGTGTCTTGAAAACCCTCAATAAAGCTCGGGAGCGCTTCTTCTGGAGCAAGGCGAAGGATGACGTGGAGAAGTGGTGCCATTCTTGTGACGCCTGTGCTGCTCGTAAAGGACCGAAGAAGAGAAGCAGAGGGAAGCTACATCTGTACAACGTTGGAGCTCCTTTCGAACGAATTGGGATTGACATCCTGGGTCCTCTACCAAGAACTGCTGATGGGAACAAATACATTCTTGTTTCCATCGACTACTTCACCAAATGGCCGGAAGCATATCCCATTCCAGATCAAGAGGCTACCACCGTAGCAGAGACTCTGGTCCAACACTGGATCTCGAGATATGGAACACCTTTGCAGATTCATTCCGATCAAGGGAGGAACTTCATCTCTGCTGTGTTTAAGGGCCTATGTCAAATTTTCGGAATTGAGAAAACTAGGACAACACCACTACACCCACAATCGGACGGCATGGTGGAGAGATTTAACCGCACGATCCTAAATAATCTCTCGCTTATGGTATCCAGAAATCAACAGGATTGGGACAAGAAGCTACCCTTGTTCCTGCTGGCCTACCGCAGTGCTGTCCACGAGACTACCGGATATGCCCCATCTCAGATGCTCTTCGGACGAGAGCTTCGGCTACCTTGTGATCTCGTCTTCGGTCGTCCTCCGGATGCGCCTTCATCGCCTGAGGAGTACATCCAGGATCTCCAGGCCCGGTTGGAAGACGTTCATAACTTCGCACGAGAGCGAATCAACATCGCGGCGGAGAAGATGAAGACCCGATACGACACAAGGTCTACTGGACATGAATTCAACGAAAGGCGACAAGGTTTGGTTATGGAATCCCATCCGACGGAAAGGTCTTTCACCCAAATTGCAGTCGCATTGGGATGGACCCTACAAAGTCGTTAACCGACTGAATGACGTCGTAGTGAGGATCCAAAAATCACCTAATGCAAAACCTAGGGTTGTACATTATGATCGGTTAGCCCCATACTATGGCCATAGTTCATGAGTATTACGTAAACAACCATGGTTGATAACATAAAAGTTGTAGATAATTTTTGCTTTTAATGTTTAGTAATATTTCTTGTTATTATTGTGTTTTCTGTATCTGTTAGTTATTAATTAATGTGTATATTTGTAAACATGTGATAGAAGTTTGGCACCCTTTCTGGGGATTGTACTGCCCGGGACGTGCAGTCCTTAGGAAGGGGGCAATGTTACAAATTCTGTAAATAGTAATTATTGTAGGAACGTAACCTGTAAATAGTTTCCCGTAATGAATATACAACCCCTTTTTCATATGGCTAAAATATACGACCCCCTATTCCCGTTTTGTTTATTGATAAAATTTGATAACGGTCAACGCATTTCGAGAAGCGTGTGGAATATTTGAGAAAATTCTTTTCGGTGTATTTAAGCCGTTAGCGATGGATAAACAGTTAGTTTCGTTTGAGGATTTCGAACTGAGCGAGAGCATTTTGCTCTGTTTATAGCGAGGCATTTCGCTGTGTTGTTTTCGTATTTGGAAGTAAATACGTGTGTAAACGTTGAGTTTACGGTGTTGTGTGATAATTGCTTAATTGCTGATGAATAACTTAGCAGTTGTTGAAGATCTTTCCTGTACATAGTGTAAATAAATTTCCTGTGTTTTTATCAAGAACTGTGTCTTCATTTCAAGAAAGTGGAAGTCGCACCGAATCCGTTACACTATGTTTATTGATTGTAGTGTAAGTTTATCATTCACCGGCCTCATATTTTGGTACACTTCGGATGAGCGACTAATTATGTTTATTTTGTTGGACTTTTTCCCGTCACATGGGTGAGTTTTCGAATTGTAATAACTCTCTTTTTCCTTTCTGTTTCTATTTTTGAAATACAGTTTGTATCGTTAAAAGAACATGTTAAATTAAGATTGTTTGGATTTCTTTGTGAAACAGAGTTGAACAAAAAAGATTGTTTTTAAGGATTTTAACTGAAGCTAAATTGGAATGACTTGGTATTAAATTAATGCTTATTGGTAGTTATTTAGTCTTGGTGCTTTAGTTTCACGTAATCAACCAAAAAGTATGTGTCATTCTATGTAAAAAGCTGATTACAATTTTACATGCATAGTTCAGATATAGTCTATCAGATGTAACTCATTTTAACGTGAGCACGGATTATAGTTGATAATGCATATATTTTCATCTTTTGTGCTAATTGAAAATACTCATAACTTGTATCATTGATAACTATGATTAACGTTAAAGAGATTTTTGACAAAAATATGCTCTACTGGTGTTTTGCAAACCTTGCATCACGGGTATTTATTTACTCCTTAGCGCTTTAGAAACTGATCTCAGAGTAATACAAAAACATCAGTTGGACATCTCTTTCATTTTTTAAGTAGCCCGTGCAACGCTGGGCACGCAGCTAGTATTATACTAATCGTTGTAGTGGGAAAGATAAAATAGTAGATTTTATTTTTCTACCAACTTAAATTTAAGTTGAGGTAAATGGACTGATTAAAGTGCCTTTACTTCAGTTAAATGTAACGACAGTCATTTTAGAAAAAATCTGACACAGGGCCTCAATATGCGTTATTGTATGTAAATATTTTTACAAAAATCTTATTTCAGATCTTAAAATGTATTAGCTGGTGGAAATTTTTTTACAAACGTTATGCAATTATCTTAATTTTCAAAATGTTCTTCTGAATTCCCGCAAATGGAGGTGTAATTTAGAGTGGTTACAAATGCATCCTTTTATTCTGATTACTATAAATGTCAAACACGTGAGAAATCTGCAGGGGGGGGGGGAGAATCTAAATTTAGTGTGTTTCTTGTGGAATAAAGCAAATTCAGTATGGCAAACTAAATCGATTCAAAACATGGTAGTATGTTTTAGGGAACTGCTTTTATTGTAAATATCAACTCTTTTCATGTACTTTGTATTTAAAACTTATTTTATTGGCGCAATTTCCACAGTTCAAACGGAATTAATAAGACTTTGCATTTTAAATCAGTCGAAAAATGTTTTCCCCTGCTACGTCTATTATTTATTTTTTTAAAGTTCATAGTTGTTATAAAGAAATATGGTTACAGAATGAACGGAAAAAAGTTTCCACAAAAAAGGAAAACTTTCTAATTTTTGCATTATAGTTCTAAAACGAGATTTTTCAAGCAGATGAAAGATGTCATTCCACTATTTCTCTGAATATGTGGAACCGTCATTTGTGCTTTATTTGGTCATTGGGGACTGGTGAAATTTTCTTCTTGATTTATAATTTTCTTTCCCAGAAAAACTCAAATTTTGCGCATACATTTGTATAACGCAATGAGTTTTCTGTATTGCTATTTAGAACACTGTCATCAAAAAAAAAAAAAAAAAAGCACAAAAGTTTAAGATGTCCCGTATTATTATCATTTTTTAATCTTACCTTTATTAAACATATTTTTAAATTATAAAATGAGTGAAAAATATAAAATCAAGAGGATCATAACTTTGGCTCATATGATTAACGTTTCTCTTTGTTTTAGCAAACAAATTAGTTTTATTACTAAAGCAAATCTACTACAGTATTGCCAAAGCTAAACTTAAAAATGTAATTGGTTTTTATAGCTTTTTGTTTTCAAGCAGTAAGTCATACTGTTTATTATCTCTGATCTGCCCTTGCATTGTTCTTCACTGGGACAGAAGTTTCCCCAAATTGCTTCTTAAAAAAAATTTCTCTTTCATAACTGAAACAAACCTTTTGGATTGATTTCTTACCTCAGCAATGGGACCGTTATTATGTCGCACGTTACCTAATATTTTCAAGATTTTACGTAAAACAAAAAGATGGCTATAATTAAATAATTGAATGTTGTTCATCCTTGCGGAAGTTGGATCTTTGCCAAAAGAGAAATTCAATCAAAAGAAACATTCGAAAGATGCATTTGTTTAACATGTTGTCAGACCAGTTCCCGATCAGTATCAACTTTTTGTTTTAATACTCATCTTAATGAACATCGCGCGAAGAAATGATGCTTAAGAAAGGAAGGAAAAGGTGAAAACTAATTTTAAGGAGATAAGACGACAAGATTTCTTATGAATTTTGAAATGTTTAATTTGGAAGTTTATTTTAATCATTTATTCTTGTCGATGGCTTAGACCAGTGGTGCCCAACATACGGCGGGCCAGATGTGACCGGCGAAGCTGATCCATGCGGCCAGTTGTTCAATGTTACGAATCAAAAAATATATTCTGGAACCTTCCAAAACAACAAAACAGTTCTTATTTGGTATTACGAATGTTTGTTGCAAATTTGAAGCCACATAGGCGGAAATTAGCTTCTAAAAAACGGAAACTTTGTATCAATAAAATGAGCATGTAATAACATCCCAATTCTTGGTTTGTAATTTTCATTCCTTTTTTAAAATTGTTCTATGTTAAATATAAAATATATTTAAATTAGTTATATGTTCTGGCCTGCAGGTTTCGTATAAAAGGGCGGCCCTTCGGCAAAAAAAAAAAGTGTTGGACTCCACGTAAACCATCTAACTCTATGACATAACTTTTCTTTTTCTTTTTTTTAATTTTATTATTTTATTTTGTTTTTATTTATTTATTTATTTTTACGATGTCATAAAAAAAATTCTTGAACGTATGAAGTATAATGGCACAAGCCGCACATTTAAATACCAATATTTTTGCTTTTCTATGAATTTTTAAAATGTGTCCAGGACTTTTCGGGCATCCTATATGTTTGCTTTAAAAAGTCTATTTTGCTTTTTTGATAAGAGGGTTGCATAGCATAGTATATTTATAACTAATAAAAGCGGGAGAAATAAGTCACATATCAGGTTGTAAAAGAAATATGATGCATTTCACTCTATAACTGCAATACTACTAGAAAATGGCATTTTAATCTCAAGGAAGCGGGGTTTACAAAAATGTGAAGCTGTGTAGTTGCTAAGAAAACTTTACGAAAGCCCTCTAGTAATGAAGCGTTTTTGTTTACATTATAACTTCTTCTATCGGTAGTTTACTAAACGTAACTCATAATTAAACTTGAAATAAATGCTTTTAAAAATTACAAAACATTTCAAGAATTACTTCAGCAAAAACTTATTAGCAATGTGATGTGAAAATAAATATAACACTAATTCATATAATTAGAATCCAATTTAATATAGATGGCACGGAAGTCCACTATTGGGGGGGGGGAAACAATTTTTTTTTACTCATTCGGATTAATTTTGCGCCTACATATGTCTATTGATGAAAATCTCAAAATACCTTTTGATACAAACGCGACGATGTTTAAAAAAAATAATTAAAAAAAAAAGTTAGCTCTAAATGTATTTTGTAGCTTCTGTTGCTAGATCTCGTCTGTCTTTCTCATGTTTTGCTTGGTTTATTTCTTGTTATCCAATTAATTATTTAAAGTGTTTTGAACTGTTTTTTTTTTAAATCTGTGTTTATGTGGACAATTCAATATTAATTCATTTTCATCACTTATTTAAATCTAAAGTTGGGAGGAACAGTATGCCTGCATTTTTTGTAAACAAGCTTTAGTTTATACAAGTATCAATTCTCGTGTGAAGCTGTTTCATGTATTGATGCTGGATGTTTCCTTCTCACACCCTAAAACAGATATATTTTATGTTTCTAGTTTGTTCATTACACCTTTTTTTTTTAAACCTCTCCCCCCCCCCCCACTTCCCATTTTCAACCTTGACAGAAACAAGCTATCTTAACACCTTTTATAAACTCTGATATTGTAGATAGCTAATGTAGCGCATTTCTATTTAATGCTTCGACAGTGAATTAGCCAATTAGAAGATAGCTCGGTGTACCTTGTAATATTCATTTAATTCCTCCGATAATGACAGATTTAATTAAAGTTTTGGAACGTCTTACTTAAAAGCACATTTAAGAGCAAACGTAAGTAGAAACAAAAATCACCCTGCCCCTCCCCCATTTCAGCAAATAATTTCGTACCCATTTGGAGTTTTCTCTAACGAGTGCCCCAAGTACCGAAACGTGCGTGAATCGCTCAATCTAGATCACGAGGTACGCTGAAATTCCTGTTTTGGCTTTTCTGCAGGCCCTCTAATTTTCTTCTTCATCCGTCTCTCCCCCATGTTTTCCCCTCTCTTCCTCCTCCTCGGCGTCGGTCACCTGTGTGCCCGCTCTGACCTTGAGCTGCCGGCGGTTAAGGTCACGCCTGCTCAACCACTTCTTAGCCCGGCAGACACTGTTTGGGCTTCTCTGGAACACCATGATTTCTGAAGATGCTAGGGAAAAGCTGGTGGTAAAGAGAGTCTTCAATCGAATTATCATCAAGAAACTAATGCGTCTGTCGTGCCCCAATTTCATGGGCGGTTTCAGAAAAAGAAACTGGGGACTAACTAGATAATGCGTCATTCCAGCTCTGCTGTAGAGGGTCCTTCCTTCCTACCTCCCCCCCCCCCAAAAAAAATGTTTCGAGTAATTTATAAGCTATTATCGCAAAAGGTAGCAATTTCAAAATTCATTTATAATCGAAGTAGTTCTAAAAAAATTTTAAGAGCAATCATGAATTGCTTATTATCTTCACTTGACCAAAGTTGATGTTGCTCTCATTTTTCAGATTGCCATGACGACGAGAATAAGCTAACTCGTTGTTTTAATGTTAAGAGGACAATTTTTCGTCGTCATGTTTACAAATCGTTTGCGTTCATTCAACAATTAACTTAAGCAGATTTTACTTTTAAAGGGGTGGGCTGTAAAATTCCGTTTTTTTCAGGGAAAACATCAACATAGATGAACTTAAAAAACAAAAATTCATCCAAATACAAAATTTCTAAACTAATTCCCATCATTTAAGATTGATAAGAAATTAAAATACGAAACGTCATATGTTGAAAAAGTTTTTTCTAAGTTAATATTTTTAAAAGATATAATAGATTTTCGTCAACTTTTTTCAATATTTCGATCAATGTTTGTAATTATTTATTTTACACTGGA
The DNA here is from genome assembly GCF_026930045.1 of Uloborus diversus. NCBI lineage: Eukaryota > Metazoa > Arthropoda > Arachnida > Araneae > Uloboridae > Uloborus > Uloborus diversus. The sequence goes on along the minus strand of NC_072732.1, from coordinate 178,541,749 downwards.
ATATCATGGATTATAATTTAAAATAAGTAAGAGAAACCAACCGTTACTTGATTTAGAATTCTGAAAACTCGGATTTGAATGCTTTATTACTAAAAAAATGAATACTTCAAACTTCGGAGATGAAAAAACGAAGCTGTAAGACAGTTTTGAATAAATTTAAGAGGAGAATTTTATTAGAAATATAATTCAGAAAACAAAGTTGCTTATCACAATTCTTTTCCATTTTCAAATGGATTCTTCACACTGACTGCTTTTCCGAAATTCCCCCCAAATGTCTTTCAGTTTTCAAATTTATCGAATTGAATGCTTTCCCAAGTTTCTCTTTTGTGCTAAAAATTATTTTTGGATTTCAAACTGAATCATCAAACTGAATGTTTTTCCATGATTATCTGAAACAAATTTACTAATATAAGGATTGTATTTGTCTTTAAGCTTTTAATCTTATCCATTATTGATTACTTCCATTTTCTTAATGGTTGAAAAGTGTTTGCAAGTTTTCTTTGGGTTTTAATTTGTGTGTTTATTTCCACTCATTTTCACTGCTTGTTAAAAAAAAAGAAAAAAAACTTTTTCCTCCACTTTTTTTGAGCTCTAAATTTGTTATGAAAAAAGAAAATATTTTATTATCTACTAGCCGCCTGCGGCGACCAGCTGGTTCGCCTTCTTACGCCATTCACCTTTTTATGCAAGTAGCCACCTACGGCGGCTGTTTGGCTTACTTGTCATTTACCTTTTTACTTCAAGTTTGCCGCCTCCGGCGGCTGTTTAAATAAATTTGGCAGCAGTATTAATTAATCCATCTCTATCTTTTTTTGTGCCATTCACATTTTTACGCCAAGATTGCCGCCTTCAGCGGCTATCTACCTTTACGATCTACGTCTAAATTTTCTTATCCTTCTCTATTTATTTTAACCTCCCCGCTCATTTCCTAATAAAACAAAGATCAACCAAAAAAACAGCTTTATTAAGTAGAGCAAAAAAAAAAAGTTAGTTCCAAAACTCCCCGTAGTGTGCAAAAAGTAACAAAGTAAAGTAAGTGACAAAGAAAAAAAATCTCGCTGTTATTGAATTAAATGCGCACAACTATGAAATGTAATGTAATATAGATACAGCAAAACGTCCAGCTTGGGGGGGGGGATGGATAAATGCAATCCTTAAATTAAACAAAAAAAGGAAAGAAAAAAAGCAAGCGCTGCCGGAAAAACACGTGGTCATCACGTCATAAAATGTAGAAGTAAGCTATATAGTAAAAAAAAAAAGATTAACATTGTTTGCGATTAAAATTCTGTCGTAAATATCGAATCGAAATCCAAGTAGTGACGTAAGAGGCATAAAAGATTGAAGAACGCTTTTTTCGACCGATGCGTAGAAAGACATGATGTGTTCAGCATTAAAAAAATTGTAAAAAAAAAAAAAACTATTGCGTATTTTTAAGAACTTTTTTCTTTTGAAGAGGGCGAAATGTTTTTACTATTACCAACTTAAATTTTAGAAATGAGGCTTTGATACTTCTCGCAGGATGATATTAGAACTATATAAAACCCAGGAAAAATGCAAATTGAAGGTTTTTAAATACAAAAATTGCTCTATCTTCAAAATTTTTTCATTCATCATATTTAAAATTAAATTTCCAACACTATAGTACAAAAACTATTTGTGTGGTGCGATTGGTTCGGGGTCTGTGAGGTTAAAAGTACTAAAAAGTGAAAAAAAAAACACATAAAACATTGAATAACTTTTTTTCTAATTAAAATATCAAAAATCGAAGCCTGAGGTGCACATCTTCGGCAGAAACTGTACCTGCATACCAAATTTCTTCTTTCTAGGCCTTACCGTTTTCCCGGGAAGCGCGCCACACACACACAAACATCTTATTTTATTATATGTATAGATATAAAAATAGAGAATATATTAACAGATCGTTTAAAATTTAACGAATAAGAATTTTGGAAATATCTGTTAACGTAACTTGGCATTAGTGAACATCGATATTATTGAAAACATAAATGCCCATTGCCCGATGTAAATTTTGAGTAAAATGTACATGATATAAAGCAATTTCATCCAATCACTCTTAAATAATTAAAAAAAAGAATAAGTAAATAAATAAGTAAAAGGTGCTATTTTTGAGAGGGGGGTTTCCTCCCCCATTTATTCTTTTCTAAAACAGACTGATGGGTATATGAAGGGAAATAAGTTTCTTGACTTACTTTTCAAGACAGAAATACATTTTTCATGACTTTAATTTATTTTTCAGACTGAGAACTGGAGAAATTAAAAACACTGACTTGTATAATGTTTTTTAAAAACCTTAACTTTACTCCTTAACTTTATTTTATATATATATTTTTTTTTTTTTTTTTTTCAACTTGTGATTCTTTGTCGGAAACGAACTTCTGAACAATTGGCTTCGCATACGTTTTCAATTTCGATAATCGCCGGCTTCGTATAATAGGGAAGTTGCAACCTATTAAATATTTCTATTTTGACTATTACATATTGTTAACAGTCCCTCAAAACCCCGAAATTCACCGACGCCGTATTTTAACGACTGATTTTTAATGAATTTTTAAAAATCCCACGCGCAAAAAGGCGCGCCTTGAGGTGACGTCATATGGCAGTAGGGAAACTCACTCCTAGGGAGGTTCCGTGTTAAGACTACGAGCACAGAGTACGCTCCGCATTTAAAGCCTTGAAATCTATTATTTAATCCGTCAAATACACAGTGGTGGCTGGATTCGTGAGAGGACAGTCCAATAATCTTCCTGAAGCGACTTCGATGATTATATTTGACTTTTTCCGGGAGAACGAGAGATTCAAGTTTAAGAAACGCGAGGAGTTAAACGCGCAGCGACGGTTTTTACTTGCAAGCGGGGGGTGTGTGGTAACCCTCGGGTTTCGCTTGAACGTTTTTCGCTTTATTGGCGATAAATTGCGGTAAATCTCTCTTTCTTTCGTTCTTTTCCGTTCCTTGACTCTTTTATTATTTTCTATTGTTTAAATTTCATTTAATTTTATTCCTTTTTAAAATTTTGTGTTTTAACTTTGCAGAAAAAAAAAGAAAATATATTTTATAGTTTCGATATAAAAAGTGCTTTAATTTATTTTTGAACGAAAGACAGGTTTATAGAAATGTACTTTGCAGCTAAACTGAAGATGTGTTTTTGAAGTATCACTTAGTATTAGTTAGAGTTTCAAGATATTTTTTTCATATTTATAAAGAAAGTATTAGTAATGTTTTCATTATGATTAAAATGCAAATACTAGTGATGTTTTTACCCCTTTCTATTTAAATTTAATGCGTGGGATTTCAGTTCCCTTGCTATTTTTTTAAATGTCTTATATTCTTATTCAATATGTATTTTTGAAAGTATTATGATTTTTTTTTAAATATATTTTTCGCCATAATACGAAATAATGAGCAAGCCGGGGGGAAAAACACTGGCCCCGCTCATTTTCTTTTTTTTTTTCAAATAAATTCGCAGATGTTAAATTAGCAGTTACTATTTATTTTTGACATGTATTAATTTTTTGAAGGGGTGGAGGTGATTTTTTTCGGGCTCAAAGTTTGTATGCACCAATTAAAGACGCTATGAAAAAGTCTCTAAATAGTCGCCAGAAGCAGAAAAAGAGTTTCCTGACTTGGGTCAAATCCTTTTTAAAGAAGCTTTCTAGTATGATTTCTTGAGTCTTACTGTTAATTAAAAACATAAGACTGACAGCATAAAAAGAAATAGAAATGCATCATTCGCGATATTTCCAATCGCGTGAAAATTAACTCTCGTTTATAAAAAAAAATCTCTTAAAAAGCTTAAAAAAAATTAAAAGGCAAAATTTTACTAATATTCATTCAGAATGCAAATAATAGTTAGTAAAAATAGTAGCAGCGGAAACAAACTTTTATAAAGAAACCAGAATGGAAAAAAAAACATACCTTTTCGTTTAAAAATATGAAAATCACAAATTTTTAATCGTGAATATGTTTATTACATTGAATTTTTCTAGTTTTTAAAGAACTTATTTTCTAAAAAAAAAGAAAGCGGTAAAATTTTCCTGTTTCTTATTCCCTCCCCCCTCCCGGAAACTGGGAAGTGAATTTGTAAGCGAATTTTCAACTCTTTTGCTATAAAGGAAAAAGAGAAGAGTTTTTATGTATTTTAATCGCTTTTTCACTAAAGAAATCGCCGTGTTTTACAACTGAGGGCAAAATAGTGGTTTTTGGCAATATTTTGGTGAAATAGTCGCCATAGTCACCTTTGCTTCAAAATAGTAGCTTTAGTCGCCATTGGCAGACCAGTATTGCAAATTGAATCTTAAATTATTCATTGCATCTGCTACATTTCTTATTAAATATTTCGCCTCCCTCCCCCGTGGGAAGTGCGCAAAACTATGCTAAGATAAAGGTTGGCAGCTCTGCAATAATATATCACTTTTTTTCCTAAGATTATTTCGTGGAACGCTAACAAAACGTTTTCCGGCATTTCTCCTCGAACTTGAAGTGCATTGGGGTACAAAACAATACTTGTAAGTACCAGTGCTTGCCATTTTTAATCATAGAAAGAATAAAGAAAGACAACTTGAAGTCAAAAATCACAGACAAAGAAAGTTGCTCCTCCTAGGCGCGCTATTATTAAAACTCTTGCCACGCTTTCTGTAGATTATCGCCAAACTGCACTTCAGTCGGTTTCTCCTTGTCAGCTAAAGCCGAGCCCTCCGCGCGGAAGTTCGGATGACGTCACTTCCTATGCCATTTGACGTCACATGCGTTTGAACTTTAAAAATTATTTAAAAAAATACTTATCGCATCGCAAAATTTTTTTCACCGATGATATTTATACATGTTATTCTATCATATAAAAATAAAATTGAAAAATTAAAAACTTCCCTATTTTGTCTTTTGAATACTCATCGCTCTCCTATCACCCCTCGCGAATTTTTTGCACTTTTGAGGAGCCAAATCACCCTTTTTGAGGGTGATACTTCTATAGTCGGCAATAGCGTAGTCAGGATTTTCATTTCAGAGGGGGTCCAATGAAATTTTCATGTACTCAAATTCGAGTTTTATGTGTACGAACAAGAAAATTATGCGTGAAAAATTGGACTTCTTCATTTTTGAATTTTTTAAAGCATTTCTGGGAGGGTCCAGACCCCATGTAGTCTCTCCTTGGAAACGTCGCTGATAGTCGGATATCTTATTTAAGCTCGTTTTTCTGCATTGAAATAGGAGTTTCTTGCAATTCTGAAACCCTGGTATGCAATTCTTATTGCTATTTGAACAATTGAGGCAGTGAGAGGCAAAGGGATATAAGTAGATTTCAAAATTTGAGTATAACGTGTTTAAAGATAAGGTCCTAGGTAGACTTTCATTGAAAAGTTTTTCTAACTAAATCATGCTATACAGCAGCACATACCAGAGCTACTAGTAATATCTCTTGCAGCAAGACAGAGGACAGGTTCACATTTCATTTGTACTGGTTGTCTTCATTTTTTAAATTTTGCCACTTGCATCCCTTTGCTTCTCATTGCCTCAATTTTAAAGTTTATGTTTAATGTATCGCACTTGCAATCATTTAATTTGTAACCGAGTTACCATTCCTGTGAAATTTCATCCGCACATTTTATAGTTTTCTTCGGCAATCTATTTTTCCAAAAAAAAAAAAAAAAGAAAATCTAACTTTCACGTATATTTTCTCCTCCAGTTTCAGCAAAAATGACACTGATGGCGAAATATTTAACCACCCACATCCTGTTATAACTCCCGCAGTAGCACTGATTTCCTGAAGAGCCTGGAAATTTTCTGTTTCCCTTATTAGAATGTTTTGGTATCCAGTCTATTTTCTTCCTGGTCGAGTGTGTCAAGGCAAATATACGATGTGCTTCGCGACGTCATTGAAGCAGTCTAAGCACTCGAGCGTACTTTGGGAGACGCCGCGTTGTTCCTCTGGGTACTTGAGCGTTTGTTTCTTTTACAGCTTATCTAGCGTCTCGATTGAACGATTCAGTCCAGTCACACAAGACTGAGTTTCCTAAACATGTGGAATGGCGTTGTGCAATGTTTGAAAAATGTATAAAAGTTTTACAAGTTAATATTGTTTGGGTTTTCAATGATGCACTCACCGGAAAAAATGATCTTGACCGTTGCCTTAACCTCCCATTTTGTTTCCATTCAGCTTTTACAGTACATAAGGCAGTAAGTAACAAAGGGATGTAAGTGGCAAAATTAAAAATTTAGAGATAACCAGTGCAAATGAGGCAGTGAGAAGCAAAGAGATGTAAGCGGCAAAAGTAAAAATTTGGAGATAACCAGCGCAAATGAGGCAGAGAGAAGCAAAGGGATGTAAGTGTCAAAATTAAAATTTAGGGATAACCAGCGCAAATGATGTAGAGAGAAGCAAAGGGATGTAAGCATCAAAATTAAAATTTTGATATAACTAGTGCAAATGAGGCAGTGAGAAGCAAAGGGGTGTTAGTGCCAAAATTAAAAATTTTGAAATAACTAGTACAAATGAAGCAGTGAGAAGCAAAGGGATACAACAAAAATAACAATTTGGAGATCACCAGTGCAAATGATGGAACCTCTCCTCTGCTTTGGGGTAAGAAATAGTGCTAGTATACCTAGTAGGTGTTGCTGTGCAGCATGATTTAGAAAAAAAATTTAACAAAAGCCTACCTAGGATCTGAACGCTATTTACTTGAAACTTTAAATTGTCCACTTACATCCCTTTACTTCTGAATGGCCCAAATGGTACGTGAACCTCTGCTCTGTTTTGGGGCAAGATAAAGCACTAGAGTAGCTTTTTCAATGAAAGCCTACATCTAGGACTGGAACTTAAAACGCGTTTTACTCAACACTTAGAAATATCCACTTACACCTTCCACTGCCTCATACGTCTTTCTCTTCCCACTTTGGAAGAAATGTTTAGATTTAGATAAATTATTCATATTTTTGGAAAGTATACATTAAGATTTTTTATGTAGCGCTCCCTTTCCCCTAAGTTATTGTTTCGTGATTTATTGGCGATTATTTTGTTTTGAACAAACGAACGGACTCGAAAGCAGGAAAAAATACTAATTTTCTTTTTTGAATGGAAAAAGTACTGACGTAAAAATTGCCGATTCTTTTCGTAAGGTGGATGACCAATTGCAAAAAATTGCTTCAAACCATTAAAGTATTTAGAATGGCTAAAACTGTTTTACCATCACTTGATTTCTTTCTTTATATACGTATTTCTTTTCATCAATATTTTATTTACGTCGCACTCAATCCCGCACTTGTTGTCCCGCAAGCCCCCACTTATGTTATTTATGGATGATTCACCACAGAATCAGATTTTTTTTCACAACTGTATTTGGCATATACTACCTTAATCTTTTGTCTTCTACATGAAACTGATTTAGTTGATTAGAAGTTTTATAAATGCTTTAAAAATTCAGTGAAAAATAACATTTAAGTTTACTTAGAATTTTCAAAAACACCAATGCATACCTCTATTCTTGCTGCCAATAGCTGATATTTTTGTTGTAAAAAGATGAAGCATAACTTTTACCATTCTGTTGTGTGGAAATAATAAATAAAAATAATTCAACCTGTAAAAATTAATGTAACGCATGATTTATATGATTAAATATATATATATATATATATATATATATATATATATATATATATATATATATATATATATATATATATATATATATATAATGTTGGGGGGCTTCACCCCGGCTCGTTTTGCTCGCTTGCCCCCCCGTTCGAAGCTTACTGCTGGAGGCGATGATTTTAATGCAACTTTTTATCAATTCATATTTCCGGCTCCTTAAAGTTTAGAGGGCTTAGACAGGCCGAAATGACTCCTTCTGGATGCTCTATATCCAACGGTACTTGTTTTGACTGGTTATAGTCACCGACACATTCATACAGACACACGCGCACAGATTTTAATAGTATAGATAATTAATTTATATACTAATTATAACGTAGGTACTATAATAATTATTATAATTCCCCCTATAGTGATTTCCCCTATCAGCCCCCACTCTTCCTTTTAAATTAGAAGCGATGGGTGATGGAATTGTGAGAAACAATCTTTCTAAAAACGAACAAAAAAGTTATTAGCGGATATATAAATTAAAATATAGTATTTAGTTTATGCAAATTCTTTTAACAAAAACTTACACTTTCAAGAAGGTTTTAAGGCTTTCTAACAGCATCAACAAGGAAATAAAACATCAAAGGCAACTGTTTGAAAGGTATTCTAATTGGTGGATTTGTCTTAATTTTCTGTTTGTAAGCAAAGTAAATAGTTTTCTAACGAGAAAGATAATTTGCAGAGCATGATAATTAAGAAGGAACAAAAACTACATCTTATGAGCGTAAGACGGAATGAATCCTTAGATCAATGAAAATAGATCAGTGAACAAATGCCTTGTAAACTTTAAGGTGTTAAGCTCTAGATGTTAAAATGTAGCTTACGGAAGTAAAAATAGAATCAACATATTTCTGCTTGCTTAAGTCGCAGCTAGAACTCAACCACCAAGTCGGTGGGTAAACATAAGTTCGTTCATTTGAAATCTCTTGGTGGTAATGGGTCAGGGTCTTACGCTTTTCTGAGCATTTTTAATCTAAGCCGGCTCTTGGGTCAGTGGTTTCAAGGTACATCTTTTATTCTTTTCTTTGTTCTAAATGTATATTCTTTACCGACATATTCTGTATTCATTTGCCTGATTTGATGTAGTTAGGATTACAAGGTATTTGGATTCACCCACTCTTAATTTGTGTTAAATTTTCAGTATTATAGGCTTAGAAGATTCAGAACCGCGATAAAAATTATGAATGCATTTCATTCATTTCTTTGCTCAAAAAGTAGATCCTTTATTGGGTGTGAAGGAAGAAATTGCTATGCCATTTTTTTTAAAGAATGTTTGCAAAAAATAGCGTGACATGTGACAAAGGAGAAGGGGTAAGGTGAAGTGTGACATTTGGTGACAAAGGAGGAAGGGGGTCAAATATGTTCAAAAACTTTGACATTTATGGACAGCCCTTTCCCTCATTTACCTGATTTGATGCAGTTAAAATTACAGAGCATTTATGAATTTAGCGATTTTTACTCGTGGTAAATTTTTAGCATTAAAAGATTCATAATCGGTATAAAGATTAAGAATGTTTCTCATTTCTTTCTTTATTCCAAACTTATAGTCTGTACTCATTTGATTTGATATAGTTAAAATTACAGGGTATTTATAAATTCAGCGACTTTTATGTATATTTTTTAGTTTTAGGCTTAAACTAGAACAAGCTGGAAGTTAGGGTTCGAGATAGGTACCAAAAGATTCACAGTGTAGTTTTCTAAAGAATCCGTTTTACGTGATCTCAGCTCCGTAGGACTTAAACTAGATGATACATTAATTTACTAACATTTTTAGCAGACTTTATTGAAGTTAATACAGACAATTTTATTCTCTCGTGTCGAATTAAATTCATGGGATTGAAACAATTAAGAAAAATATTTTTTCCAGACTCTGTTTTGTTTTTGAACACTGTTTTGAATTGGATATATTTTGTACTTATCATTTTTGTATGTTTTGTGGGATATGGCTTAACTTGAAAAGCTTTGACACGTAAATTATAATGATTGCCTTTCAATCATATAACTTAAGAATTTCTTTAGACCAATCGCATTTTATTGAGTTCCTTTGGAATGTTTTCCGTTTTCATTTTGTCTACTTAAAAATGTTCTTACTACGGTTTACATGTGTTATTTAATATTACAATGGTGCGCATTTCTCACCACATCGCGCGTTTTCTACCTTTCTCTCTTTTCTCTTCTTTCTTTTCTCCTTTTTTTTTTTTTTTTTTTTTTCTTTTACTGCTTTGAGTATAATGGTAAGACTTTTAAAATCTTCTAACAAAACTTTCAAACGACCAGTTGTAGAAAATTAAGAATCAGGATAAAAATTACAATTATTTCGCATTCTTTTATTTCTTCTTAACTGAACTTACGTTAAAAAATCCGATAAATTTATGTACACATTGCCTAATTTATGTAGTTAGAACTGTAGGATATTTTTTTAATTCATGAATTAATTTATTTGCAACCATTTCGAAACATCAGTGCTAAAAGATTGGGAATTAGGGCAAATATTATGTTTCTTTCTCTCTCTCTCTCTCTCTCTCTTAAACATGTGTTCTTTATCGGCATATTGTGAACTCAATTACACATTTGATGTCTACAGGATAGTTATAAATGTTTGCATGTTTCTTTGTTTTTAAGCTTAGGTATAAAATGTTGACAGTCTGGTTCAAGTGTTACTCTTAAATTGTCAGAAATTTTTAATATTAAATTGTCAGAAATTTTTAATATTTCTTTTTGAAATCTTTTATCGGAGCTGCAGCTGTAAATTTTTTTCCTCAGATTGTTTAAAAGTTTTCTAAATTAAAATTATTTTTCGTCGTAAATTATACCGAACCGATCAATGCTAAAAGATTAAAGCTAACTTTTATTTTAAAAAAGGATTAAAGAAAAATTCATTTTTTTGTACATTATTTTCTTTAGTGCTTTCTTAATTAATTGTACAAAATATTTGTGCGTAATAAAATTCTTATTTTTGGAACCTCATATTCAAATCTTCCGATCAACCTGTATGACGTAAATGTTTTTCGGATTTCATCTCGGGAATTCATTGAAAATTTTAATAGTTATGACATCCAAAACTTGCTCAACAAAATTGCAGTAATGTTTCGCAGAGAAAATCTGTGGGACATAAAGAAATTAAAATTTTGCTCAAGACATTTTTTCTAATTACTGCAGCAAATAATGACAGGACGTATTTGTGACTGGTAAAAACTACAAACTTTATAGGCTTAGTAAAAATTACAAAGCTCAAAAAACCATTGTTGCAAAAAAGGCCGGGTTTTAAAAATGCATATTTGATGCTTATAAAAAGCATACTGAAAACTCTAAATCCATCAAAACAAAATTTTAAAATGCTCTTAGAAGTGTCTATCGTTCTAATAAGAACTCTTTGTACTTATGTTTAATATTAGAAATACTCTTATTTCTATGCGTTCGTGGAGAGGAAAAAATTATTTTCTTTGCCAACATATTAAAAAGAAAAAGAAAAAAAAAGGCTGCGATATAGCAGATCAGTCTAAAGTTCCGGTTTCGTTGAAATTTCCCAACATAACGAAAGATTTTTTTTTTCCCCCACTTGAATTTTTATTGATGAGTGTGCTGTTTTTGCACTTTCGATAACGTACGATAACCCAAATTCGATTAAAATACCAAATTGAAATTAAGGAAATTGCCCCATTTTATCAAATTTTTCTTCCTTCATACTTTTTAAATATATTTAAATACCAGTTTTCATGACACAACCTCAAATCTAGTTAGAAATAAGCCAACACGATCCCTAAAAGATACCAAATTGAGCATTAAACGTGTGGTTCAGTGATCTTTTTGAAACAACATCTGCAGCTCTTACAAGTTGTTAGTTGCCAGCATTTGTTTTTCCTTCGTTTCCATACTCTGCGATCCTCTGTGCGGAGAGAGAAGGAATTCCATCCCTCCTCGAGTAAAAGGAACCAGTCGGTGCGACTTTTTTCCAGTCTTTGCCTGCATTCCAGTCTTAACATGCGAAGGTCAGCCACCTCTCTTTCGGGCCAGAATCGCATTCGGAGCACTCAGTTGGCCCAGAGGCGCTTGTACGTGCAGAATGCGAACTTGGACAATTGAGGGAACTTCAGCAACAGCAGTTGCCTGCAAATGAAATGGCTTGACTGTACCACGACATTGTCAACCCGGTCAATTGCAATTGATAGTGCTTGACTCGAGACTAGACGGTGCTTGAGGGTGATTCTCAACTAGTGGTCCGTGAGCAATTTTCATGGTGTCCTCGAACAACTAGTGAAAAGAAATAAATATCATTTTTATAGTTATGATTGAATTTATTAGATAAAAGTTTTGGATTTATCCATTTTACCTAATTTAATTGTTGTGAAAATATTATTTCTATCGTATGTGGTCTGTCTAGGGTTCGGAAGAGGAGCAAAATGATCCTCAGTAGTGAAAAGGTTAATCACCACTGCTCTAGGCTCTCTAGGCTGCTTTAGGATCGGGATTCTCGACCACTAGTCCGGCAACCGCCAGCAGTCAGTGGCGAAAAAATCGACCGGTTCTCGGAGATTTTTCTGCCTTAAAAAAATTTCCTTAGTAAAAAAATAACTGCTGTGGAAATAAGTATGACATTTTTAAAGATTTTGCTTTTTTTCCTTTTTGAAGAAGAACAGAACATTAATGTATGGATTTTTCATAATGTTTCAATTAAGTTACTCTTTTTTTCAATTACTTAGATTGGCGTTCTAAACAGTCAAATCAAGGTCACAGCGAGAATTTTTCTTCGGGTTGATGACTTAATTTCTCTCCCCCCGCCCCTCCTTCCCTTTCTAAAAACTTCCACATTCCATCAAACTATCCTGATATATATCCTTATGATCCAAACCATTTCAAATTAAATGTTAATTTCGTTTATTATGAGACGAAAAGAAATAAAGCAAAAAGTATTTTAATTTTAGACACGAATGAATGTCCCGAGTTTGATTTCGAGGCAAGCTCATAAAACATCGTGGTGACAACGTCCTTGAACTTGAAATTGAATCTTGATACGTTGACATTAATTTTTCTTAATGATAACAAAAAGCAAGTAAAGTAAGTTTTTTAAAGTTAAGAAAAAACATATGTACAATGGGTAATAATTCGTAATTCGTATTATGCATATTTTTTTAATTTCATCATTTTAGTAATATTTTAAACATTTTCACAATATTTCCGCACACAGAAAAGTCCTTGAAAGAATTATAAGAAGGAGGCAAATGGCTTTCCTGTCCTTTATTCTTGGGGGGGGGGATGTTTAAGATCTTTATCATCGTCATCTTCTATGCTGAAGATGTAAGATATTAAAAGAACGCCATCACCTCCTCTTTTAACAATAATGACTTTCAAACATGATATACGATATCATATTTTATTGCGACTGTTGCGCAAAAGTTCTATATTTTTCGCGACGAAGTAAAGTTAAAGGAAAAACGAAGACTCTCTTGAAAGGAAAGAGTTGCTTGAGTAACAACATAATCCCTAAAAGCATGGTTGCCGAAATGAAATTCTGCTGCAATGTGGATTAGAAGTGCAAATAGAATCGTGCTAGATTAATCCGAGTCCCTTCTGTACTCAATTTGTTCTTGGTTGTGCAATCTCCGTGCCTCTTTTGTCTTTTGTGTGAATCTTTGGTTTCTCTCGTACACCTGGCGTGGCCAAACTTCCTGCTTTGTCCAGTTCTGTGCTGCAGCCTTCGAGTCATCCCTGTCTCTCAAGGGTGGACGCGGTCTGATAAACCTTTTCTCGCATACAATACGAATTCAATCAGTGTTTTTCGGACCCTTCCCTCTGTTTCTGCTCCTTTCAACTGTATTGGTTCGTCTGAAGAAGAATACTTGACACACATCCGACATGAAAACTCAATTTCTATGGGATTTTTTTCTCTCTTCCGAATGATGACAGCAATCTCCTATGTAACAGCGCGTGAAAGGGTAACAGGAATTGCTGTTGTTCCAGAGTGAAATTACGAAGATGAAATTAGTTTATCACAGAATTCTCACACGTGAGACGTTTTGATGGTATAGTTTCATGTGTGAAAATGTCGGGGCTATATTGTCCGTCAACAGTATCCGTAGATTTTTCGAGAGTACTTGCAAAATTTAGTACAATTTGAGGTTTAATAGTCGGAACAGAGATGTAACGACATGAAAACTCAATGTCTCCGGAATTTTTTTACCTTCCGAATGAGGACCGAAATCACTGAAATAGCTAAGTGAAAATTTTATCTATGTAGGATTTTCGTTTCTCTCTTCCGAATGATGACAGCAATCTCCTAAGTAACAGAGCGCATGAAAGGGTAACAGGAATTGCTGTTGTTCCCGAGTTCGCCCCCCCCCCGGGGTTGGGGCGATCTTTTTTTTTTTTACGTAGGCTGTCGTTTTTATGTCAAACAGCATTATCTACAAAGATACTTACTTTTAGAGAATGTATGACAAGTACTTTCAGAATTAAGTACAAATCTCTGATAGATAGAACACAATTGCAACGACGTGAAAATGCTATATTTTGAGATGTTTTTTCCATCCGCATGATGACAGAAATCTCCTGAGTAACTGCGCATGGAGGAATAACAGGAGTTGCTGTTGTTCCAGAGTTGGTGTAACGGCACCAGTAACACAGTCGTACGTTTGGATTAACTAGGAATTTTAGGCGGGTAAAACCGATGTCACTGCGACCCATGAATACGGTGCAACCATCTAGTGTTATCCGAGTGAATTTTATGAGTCAGTTGGTTTCATGTTCATTTGAATTTAATAAGGTTTTAGATCTAAAAATAAAGAACTTTTGCCCATTTTGAAGAGAAAAGGGGAATTATGTTCATTATTCATCCTTTCCTCATCCTATCTGTTACTGGGTATCATCAGGATTGGCGGTGTCTGTTATTAAGGTTCGGATTTTTTTTCGAAATAGAGCAAATAAAAATAGAATTAACATTTAAAAATCATAAATTTTCGGAACAACATTTGCAGTAATGATAATTACAGTATCAAATATTTAAAAAAAGTGGAAAACGGGCGGAAAATATAATTAAATTTAGAAAAAAATAAACGCTAAGTCAAAAAATCTGAACTATTGGCAATGGATTTGTATAGCACATGTGGGGATACAAAGCATGTTTGATTTTTTTTCCAAACGAAAGAAAACATTGATGTAGCTAAAAAAGAAAATGTCATAAAAGCGTTTAATGATTTCTTCACCTGATTGGGACAGTAATAAACCAGTTTTAGTACATCAAATACAGTTGGTATTTTGTGAAACAAAGAATTCCCAAATGATTTGCTTACCAGAGAATTTCTCTTTTCGTAAATTCACAAGGATTTTTTTTTTTTTTTTTTTGAAACAATATTAGAAAGGATTTGAGATAATAATCATATTAGAATGATTCACTTTTTAAGAATCTACCATTTTGGTTATTTAGTTCCGCCGGATAAATTTTCCACTTTGACTCGCATTTCATTGCCGCAAGGCAAGAAGTAATTCGTAAGAATGCAGGAATAGAATGGTGTGTCATATTATTTTTCTGAAATATATTTCTCTTTCATTCGTTTAATTCGATTTTTATCTTACGTATTTGAAAAAAAAGCAACTGATTAATTAGGCAAAGGAAATGTTTAAAATAAAAGTAAAAAATAATACTGATTTTTTTTATTTTTAATTTCATCAATAATGGTACTCGTATAAACATAAACAATGCAATACAGGTTTCAAAAAAAAAAAAAAAAAAAACTAATGCTCAGATAATAACATTTTGTTATGGTTAGTATGATGATAAATATGATCATCATAGTAATTAATATTAATGTTCAATAACTGTCTTGTTGCAGAGCTGTGATCCACCGGCCGGCAGAGCTTTCATCTTATGTTTCGTGCCACCTTGGCTGTGATATGGTTCATGGTTTAATTTGAACTCATAAAGCAATAGTTATCTAATTACTTTAGTTTGGCTATTCAGTTCTTCTTTAACACGAATCCACTTCATATACTTCCTGTTAGAAGTCTGTGATATTGTGTAATAGTCCTACATACCGACTTTTTTATTGGTTATCCTTCACAACTCATGCAAATGTGCACACGTTTACGGTATGCTGCGAACATTTACATCGTGAAATTGTACTGTAAAACTTTTGAACTCGCCCTAGTATATAAAAGGATTACGTAGGTTCTGGTTTATCCTGCCTTTATTTTTTTTCGAGCATCTTTTCCAAGTCATCCAAATTACACGGTTTTTTTTTTTTTTTTTTTGAACAATTCTCTAAGTTTTATTAATAAAGATTTTTTGCATTAATAGTGATTTATATCAAAAAGATTATTTATATCAATAAGAGTGTTTAATGAAAGCTTGTCTGAAGCCAGTATGAAATTCATCCACTCTTTGTTTTTGTCTAGTTGTCTCTTAATTAGTCTTTTTTCAAGACATCGCTTTGAGAGATTTCTAAACTTTTTTTCACTGTATTGTATACTTGTTTATAATGCTTTAATTATATGCTAAATCTATTTGCACGGGTTTGACATTTTTAGGCACATATATCGCTCATTCCTTTCAATAACGTCATATCTCAAAAAAAACGTGATTTTTCAAGAGAGCGATTTTAAAAATTAAAATTAAGATATCAGGTAGTAAAACTATATTTCTAGCTACTGAGTGAACTCTTTCTTACGCATAAGGTCTTTTTTCAATAAAATCTGGCGTTTCTTCTCTGTTTCAAGAAAAAGTGCAAGTTTTAAAAAGTTGTGTTTTATTTAAGACGCTCTTGCAATTAATTTCAAAGGTACTATTTGAAGTATCTCAATGTGTCATTATTGTTACTAATTGTTTTCCTTACAATATCGACATAAATGTAAATAGTGCGTTCTTGATTGAAAAATAGGGTAAAAAATTTTATTTTTTTTTGGGTGCAATACTGTTTTCGGAATAAATAATAGTATCTTTCACTAAGCGATGCAGACGTTTCACGCCTAATAGACCAGTTCAACCTAAGATGTAACCTTCTTGAAAAAAACATTTCGAAAATACTTGAAAATGCAAATACGACACTTTTGCTCTCTAACGGCGAAATATAAAGTTAAAGAAATACGCGTTTTGCGGAGACATGCTTCTCATTTATGACAGTTCAAAAAAAGCATAACTTACAATCGCCAATTTTGAGATATAACGTTGTGAAAGGAGTGAGCGATTTACACTTTATTCTCTTAATTTTGAACTTTGGCTTTTACTATAAATACATTCGAATATACGGAACCATGAGGTAATTATGAAATATCAACTTGTGTAAAAATCCGTATTTTTCGAGTTTAAAATTTTTTTAGAAAGTTGGTTTTTCATATTATGATACATATTGATTCCTTATGCTCGAATGCATCACAATTAAAAGCTTTAAGTTTAAAATTCCGAGAATTAAGCGCAAATATATGCTTAAAAATATCAAAATATATGGATTAAGTATAGAATTGGAGTAACTTACTCTGTGTTGACTTGGTTAGTCGGACAAGCTTTTAAATCTATGTTAAAAACAAATGAATAGGCGCAATTATAAATTTAATTTTTAATATACAGTTAAAAAACTGATATGAAGGCTGAACTTAGGCAAGTAGAGAAGTTTGGATAATGGATTTTAGAAATTTTGAAAACTTTAAAAATAATCCAGGTTTTCAAGGCTTTCTTCAACTTGTCAGTTTAAAACGCCTTTTTAAAAACGTTTATCTCTTTACACTTGCGTTTTTTTAAACAAAAAAAAAAAAAAAAACATGTTTCATATGGAATCATTTATTGGAAAGTAGCGCCAATTTTGTAAAAAATATTTCATTTTAACTCTTTCGAATTTTGAATGTGTATCTTATTTGCATGAAATCTTATATGAGGAGAAAATTTTTGTTACTACAGCTCTACATTTGTAAGTTTATTTATCAAAAACATGTGCCTGAGCTTTGCCCTGAACTGACTTTCTAGTTAAGGAATGTTAATTGCTGGAATTTACTGAAACATTGAGGCCTGACAGTTTGAGAGAAAAGTTTAATATCCTTAACAAACCGTTTCTTTCTTTCTTTTTTTTTTTGTAAAACAAGCTATGCTATTTTGTTTTCAAAAATTGAAATAGTTTGGAGGCTTGAGGGTGTGCGTAATAAAACAAATGTAACAAAATATGGATGATTGTATACGACGGTGTACGGAAAAGAAGGAGCGGTTAATTCTGAACGAACTTGTTTTTGTTTACCTGTTCGGGTTACTGTTTTGTAAATGCAATTATTACATGTTGGACATAATTCAACAAGAATGTAATTAAAGCTGTACATTATTTCAACATCGCGAACAGACATGCCAATTCAGTTGTGTCCCTAAATGTTAAACAGGTTGAGGTTCCATTTTCTACTGTTTAAATATGACAGCGAAAAGTAGGTGTGAATTCTTCGAAACATTTTGTTGCAATAAAGTAAAGCAGTTAAAACTGATATGAAGGATTATTACATAACTGTCGCTGTTGAGACTCAATGAAGTATTGAATGACAACCCAACTAATTAACTGCTCAGTGCGGCGTGTTACCTATTTTTCATGACGTAAGTTGAAAAAATGCTGTTAAAAGTTGTCGTTTAATAATGCGTTATAGATAAAACATCACATTATTCTTTAAATCATGTAATGAGATAAGTGTAATTTATGAAACGCGCATCGCAAATTTAATTTCTATGTAGACTTTATTTAAAAAAAAATTCTATTTGTAAACGTTTTGAAACATTGGTGCAGATTTTCGACATAAACTAGGGGGCTCCGCCTCCTGCTCATTGCGCTTACCAACCGAATGTATTGCTTAATGCTTAAAATTATATTTTATGGTTATATAACACTGCCGTGTAGTGTACGTTTCTTTGGTTAGCTTCCAAATTTCACTCCATGCACAAATCCCATTTTTCATTGATTCAATGTGCATATCGATTTTGAGGCTATGAAAATTCAAACTCTGCTTTGTGTTTTCAAAGAAAACTGCTCCTCTAAATCCGCTATGTAAAAATAATTGAGCAAAAACGTCATGAAAATAAATACCAATGCTAATACATTACATTTAGCAGTACTCGTATGTAATCAAAACTGAAACCAAAGTTCCAAATAAAAAAAAAAAAAATAGTAATACCGTTTTTTCTTCTTCCTGAACGTGTGGCACAAATAGACATAGCAAATTTTAGATGCGCAGCGGTGACCCCTCCCCCCCCCCTCTTCTCCTTTGTATGTCTTCAGTCAATCTTCTGATATTCAGCTTACGACACACAATATAAGGAGGGAAATCAGATATTTGCCGTGTATCCGGAAACATTTTTGGTAATCACTAAACGTGTTTCCGGGTATATAGTCAATTTCTAAACAAGTTTGACAACGTAAAAAATAAATTGTGTATTTCTTTAACTTAATTTTCTCCGTCGTACAGTGTAATACTAAATATTTTACGGAAAGAATATTTTGGAATTCGTTTCCTTACACCAAATTGTTTGTCACATGAACGTAGAACTTCCTCTGAAATATTTTTTTGTATTTCCGCTTTCTTCGTGGCTTTGACTAATCGCTGGATAATGCTACTCATTAAATGAAATTTGGCATCCCCCAATAGCTATGGATCAGGTTTTCAATCCGATGTAATTCGAAGCATAGAACTTTTGATCTATTTGTTTCTTACATCTAATTCAATTGTGGCAAAACCATAATAATTTTGAATATTTCGCTTTAAATTTGGCATTTTCAATATGCAGAATTCATTTAACTTCCATTCAGGTAGCGAGGTTTTTTTTTTTTTTTTTTTTTAACCTCAAATATTTTAAAAAATTCTTGTCCTTTTAGCAACTTTTTAAGTTTATTAACTTCTTTTAAAGTTAAACTAGTGTCATTATCACGTCAATTGTTTTTATGATCACATTAAGATTAGTTACCATGATAATTAGCATATTTTCCACCGTTTCCTGAAGGAATGTTATTTGAACCATTTCCAACACTTTCAAAAAAAAAAAAAAAAAAAAAAAATCAGTATGGTCGACCGTAAAGGAAAATTAGAGTCATGAGCATGGTAATGGTTACTGCTAATGGTCCAATATCGATGAAAATACATCGATGTTTCAGAGCTTTGGTGTTCAAAATTAAAACTTCGATGGTATCGATACATCGATCTAAAAACACCCATGTTTCGAAACATCAATGTTCTAAAACATTAATTGATCCAATTAATCAAGAAGATTTAAGACGAGTTATCGTCAATGTTAGCATGCATTCCGCTCTCCGAACTCTGCCTGTAAATGTAATTCGCGGGTGACGGGACTGTGCTCACAGTGAAGTTAATCTTCCGTGTAAATAGAAAAGTACTTTATAAAGCAATAATTTATACATCTATTAGTGGCGTGACATCGATGAAAAAACGTTGATGCTTCAAAACATCAATGCTAAAAATTGAAACATCGATTGTATCAATACATCGACCTAACAGCATTGAATTTTTAAATGTATATTCCTGCATAATAAACTTTAAGAAATGCTTTAATGCTAGAATTAAATTCAAAGTAATCAATTTATTAATTTAAAATATTTTTGAACTGTCAAAGAAAAGAGTATAGTAATAATAGTAATTATTAAGATTCTAAATAGGGATAAATAACTTATACATTTAAAATACAATAAACTGAAGCACCAATACAAATTAATTGGATAATTTCGTAACAACTTTTAGATCTCCACCTGAATAATACAAAAAACTGAAAGTAAGTTATTTAGTAATGCGAATCAATTAAAGAAATTCGTAAAATCTTCAAAGTTGTTAACATGCACGCACAAAATATAAAAAGAAGTGAAGAAAAGACAAAGTGAATACATTATAAATGATTGTTCTATTATACTTACTTCCATACAATTACATGAAAGAATTGTACAAATTTGTAAATCTCAAATCATATTCAAAGCTTGTAAATATTTATAGCGACATGAAATGCATATACTAAGTACGTATTTAAAGCGAAGTTTAAGATTTTTAAATTAATGGTCTATTGAAAACGGGGGACAATAACATAGACTAATATGAAACTTAGAATTAAAATATAATATAAAAAACTCATGTTTATATTTGAAGGAAATATTAGAAACACTCCATATTTTTTAAAAAATGTGCTGAAGAAAAAAAGATTAACTTTTCTATCATAGAAGTATATAAACAACTAAAGACAACAAACAATACGTAGTAAAAATTTTCAAATGTGAAGATCTCGCAACAACTAATTGATAATAAAGCTTTCATCATTATTGTAAACGTATCCGTATTTAAATAATATTTAAATATACTAAGGATATTTTTGGTTCGATTGTAAAACATCGAACGCAAAACATCGATGTTTTAATAAAAACATTAGATGTTTCGAAAACACGGACATCAATCGCACAACTAGTTACTACAGTTATGCACTGTTTCAGTAGTTATCTCTTTTCTTTGAATCATTCCAATTAGTACTTGCACATTTTTTATCATAACCATGCCTACCAGAGCTGTAATTGACTTCACGAGAATTTTTAGGATAATTTACAAAACTAGATTTTATGACTTCTTTCATTTTATGATTGTTTTGGAAAGAACACTTATAATTCTTAAGTAGTTTAACATTGAAAAATCTACTATTCATTTTTATGTTTCATCAAATTTTTTATCTCTTAATTTCAAATTTTATTATGTTTCTGTGTATGCTGTCAAATATTCTGAAAGTAAATGTTGATGGAAAATTCTGCGCATTATGAGCCGAAAACTTTCAAATACAATTTTTATTTTTGAAAGAAATGCTTATGTCTCCGTCGGTATAAAAGATATTTTCACGAAAATATAAAAATAAATTCTACATATAGTCCGTGAACTTATTTCTGAAATGTATAGCCCCAGCTATTTACAATGAAAGATGATCAAAAAACTTTTTTGTTTCCTCAATTTGTTGCTGGTCCCCTAAATGCATAGTAGATTTAATTTTTATTGTAAAATGACAGCTGGAATACTTTTTATATGAAAAAAATTACAGAGCAATTGGTCTCTAATTCCTTGAGAAATCCATGAAAATATGAATTTTTTAAAGTGTCCCAATATTTTTAGTGATATAATGTACGTAGTAGAGGGAAAATTTCCTAATCAAGAGCTGGTATTTTAGTAATTTTTACACTTATTTACCATTTCACAAGCCAAAATGAAATGATTATATTTGAAACGAAAGCTGAAATGTTACGAGACATTTTATCTAATGCATCAGTACAATTTTCAAAAAGTGGGCAAGACATACTTGAAGTACGTGTTTTCTAGTTGCCATCATTACGCAATTTTCTAGTGACATGAAAAAAAAAATCTTATCATTTTGTTCTTCATACTCCCATTCTTGTATTGAAGTTGTAAACTCGTAATCAATTTCAAATTATTTCAGAATTATTTTAAATATTATTTTATTAATTTTTCAAATTATTTATTACAGAAAAATAAATTCTTTGAAAACATGCACTAATGATGGGTTAAGCTAATCTGAATAGGGCGAGTTTACACATTTAACGAAGTACTCAGAAAGGAGGAATTAAATCCGGAAGCAATTTACTCCAAAAAGAGCGTGGAACTCTAACTTAAGGTTACATGAAATTGTTACAAAGTGACTCATAACTCTCAGAAAATTAAGAAAAATCGAATCGAAAAAAACAGCCGATTTTAAAATAAATTTCTTGTATGTATGTAGTGAGGGAACTTTAATATCAAAAACACATAGTTGCTTATTGTTGGGGCATTCCAAGGTATTTTTGACATTTATGTAGAGTCCGTAACATGGCCTTTTTTGCCATAACTTTTTAATTTACTGTTTGATTAGCATATTATTTTATTTTGATCTTTTCCTACCAACACACCAGCTCAAATTAAAATAATTTGCAAATCAAACGGTAAATTAAAAAGTTATGGCAATAAAGGTCATGTTACGGACTCTACACAAATGTCAAAAATACCTTGGAATGCCCCTGTTGAATTCCTATGTCAATATTTGCAGTTATTACAGGAGGTTCAGTTTTTTTTCACGCCAGGTTAGTTTATATTGTGCTTTGAGCAACATGCGAGAGTAAAGCTTACTGTTTTGTACAAATTTTAAAATGTAATACCATTCTGCCTTTAAGCAATGAACTTTTTTACTTCCTTTTACAAAAAAGGAAGTATTGTTTTCGCAAAAAAATTTTCACTCAAAAATCGGCCTTAATTTCCATTTTGCTCACTCCCGAATGAATGTTGAGTTTATTTTTCAACCCGACCACACTTGGATATATGCCTAGGAACGTACATACACCCGAAATATCCATTTTAACGATCCCCGAGTTAATTACAACGAATTTTCTCGTGACGTCTGTATGTACGTATGTATGTGCGTATGTGTGTATGTATGTCGCATAACTCAAGAACGGAATGTCCTAGAAAGTTGAAATTTGGTACTTAGACTCCTAGTGGGGTCTAGTTGTGCACCTCCCTTTTTGGTTGCATTCGAATGCTCCAAAAGGGGTCTTTTGCCCCTTTTTGGGGGGAAATCATTGTTAATTTCGATGTAAACTCAAGTGGTGTTATAATTTGGCAGACACTTGGCGATATATCGTCAGTCTTTTGGTCACCAAGCTTTGTCGCCAACTTGGCGACAAATTTGCCGATTTTTTTTTATTTTTTAAATCTTGTTTCAATTTGGTCACTGTTGGTGATATTTGGAGAGTACTATTGAATCACATTAAAACTGCCAATAATGAGAAAATGACATTAAATTGGAGTAAAAAGGAAGTCATGTGATGCACATATCAGCTCGTTTCTAATTCAGATTTAGACGCATAGTAATCTAGCAAAAAGTTAATTTACCCTTATTCTGGCAATCACTAACTTTTGGATAGTTGAACTGAAAACTGCGTTACCTTTTAAAACATTGCGAGTATTAAGATGTGTGGTTGCAGCTTTAAAGAGTAGGAAGAAAATCGTTGATGATGAAATTCTTGCGGGTTTGTAGGTATTCGCTGTAAGGTCATCACAGAAAGGTCAGTAGGTGATACTTCCCGTTCTGTGACAACTGTTACTTCATGGTATGAAAGGATCTGTCCAAATTCTTGTTGTCAACGTCTGCTTTATGTGAATTAATTTTATCCCAAAATCAAGTTTCAGTTGGTTCAAGCCATGTTTTGCAAACGGCGATTTCTAAATTATCTCTTTATTATCTGCGTCTGACTAAATGTTTACTTTTCTAGTTGTAGGCAAGAGTGCTCAACTGGAGTTTTAGGGGTGTTTTTATATTTTTGGGGGGCTAGAGCTCTTGGGGTTATTTGGGGGGGGGGGGTGCACCGTTGTCCTTGGCTGGGTAATTTCCGTTGTAGGTAGTAATGGTTTATATTCCTTCCTTGTCAATTCTTCCTTTTTGTTTCTGCGATAATTTGCTTTAGTTTGATTGATAAAACAAAATTTAAAACATTTTAATGGAGCTTAACTTTGGTGGAGGTGGTTTATATATTAGTTGGTCAAGTTGGAATCAGTAAATTTAAAGATCTTTCTTTTTTTCCCTTAAAAGGAAAAGTAACTAATAATTTTATCTTTGAAACATATGGGGGTTACTAATGACAATATATGTTGGTTTTGATAGAGAATGATTGAAAGACGATTGATATTTGTTACAAATCTTTTATTTCAATTTTTAATATTGATTTTTTGTTTTGATAACGGTTAAACAGAATTAATTTGCTTTTTTATAAAATGTATCGATTTCAATCTCAATACAAATTACTAAACATCGAGAGCATTTGTAAAATTTAGCACAAAAAGTTTTACTTTGTTTTACCTAAGAAGTTTTGAAACTTTACAGTAGCAATTCAGTTTTACATTACGTTTTTCCTGCATTTATTCACTTACGGCGAATAAATGGGCGAAGTAGGATCATTTAGTTTTGTAGGAATTTCTTGTTAGATTTTGAAAAAAAAAACTGTCAGCCTTTTTTTTTTTGTTAGCAGTTCTTAGTCAGCTCACATCAATAAGTCTAACAAATGTTATGGAAAGTAATGTAGTCATTTTTTAACAAAAATAATTTAAAGATGAATATTATGCAGAATTCGTTTTGATAATGGACCTCGTCACAGTTCAGAAAGTGTTTCTGAGCAATGAACGCGTACGATTTAACTTTTAAGTTTTTTATTTTCTTTCCACGAGATGGATAACTTTCATCTCAGCCATTCTAAATATCGATCATTCTGATCCACTTTCACAGCTATCGTTTAGATAATTTGGGATTTCGTAACTGCGATACACGATTCTTCGCACCTATGTATAATTAGGTCGAATTTTAGCCAGCTCAGTTTCAATGAAGAAATAAGGGCGGCCACATTACGGATTTGGATTTAAACAAATTGTAGAAAAGTGCGAATTACAAGACTTCAATAAAGGATGCCTTTAAATTAATAATTTCTTGTTATGGTTTTTTGCTAAGTATGATCAACCAAATCTAATTATGTGTATTTGCTTTGAATACCGTTCTCAAAGAAACTCGACAAATCGCAGTTTATTTCTTAGTTCTTGTGATCAATATTGTTAAAGACGCTATTTTGAAAATAGTACTTAAGTCAGTTCACTAAACTCCGTTTTATGATTTCTGTAAGTACCTTCTTTGTTGCAATCTCACGAAGTAAGCAAACATAAAAAGCGAACTGTCAGACGCCTGTTTTGCAAAGAACATTTCAAAGACCTACCAGAGTTTTAATGATCTGCCTGAATATTTTTGTGTGCTTTTAGTAGTCATATTTGATCAGCGGTGAATCTAGAGAGTGCTTCAATTTTTCTCTAGAATTTTCCCATTTTAGTCATTACTACTCCTGTTACTCTCTCTCTCTCTCTTTCAGTCTTTCTGCTAGTGCTTGTGTCGTTAAGGCTGTCGAGAACATTTTATAATTTATATCAAATTATATCGTTGTAATTTTAACGCAATTGTTGTTTCTCTTTGATAAGTAAAAAAAAAAAGCATGCAACCTCGGTGATTCTGAAATTTTATGTAGCTTTTCATCACAAACATTCCTAGGTGTGAACATGATAGAATTGGAAAGAATAGCACCTTCGTTCCCTTCAACAATATTCGGATTCAAAACCTTTGTGCCCCCCCCCCTCCCCCAATGTTGTACTCCTCAAAAAGGAAAAATCTAGAAGGGGGGGGGGATGTGATGATACTGATAAGCTCCATTGACATTAAACAAACGATGGATTAAGATTCATCCTGATCCTGAGTTTCAAGAAAGTGCCTTAACCTAACTAAACGACCTTCTGATAGCTAAACATCTACATCATCTCTCATTATTTTGAAAACCTCCCATCCTACTCATAAACGCAGGCGTCGTACCTTGGCAGATTCATTTCTCTTACCTAGCGCACCCCATTCAGGAAGAAGCAGCAGGTAGTGATGAAGGCCTTGCCTTTTGTGCCTCGGGCATCTTTGCTGGATGACCTTCCAAGTGTCTTAGGTGATGGAATGCGCTTTATTATCTCCTCATACTAAAAGAATTTTAACTTGGGCTCTCATGTCCTGTACTTTTCAAGGGCAAGACGGTTTAATGGAAGATATTTGTTCTATGCTATTGTCGGCAAGTTTCATTAATGACTCTTTACGATTGTTGCGAATAACCATTTGCCTTTTTTTTCTTATGAATTTTATTTATGGACCACTCAAGTTGATCTGTCAATTGTCATGTTGCACAGAGTGTATTTATTCAAGTGTTTAGCTCTATAAAAAATCAGTTGTAGCAAATATAAATGTATAAAAATGTGAAACAATATTCGATTTTGCAAAATATCATTGCACTTTCATATGAAACTTTGTTTTCTACCGTTCCATCTCAAGTTTCCACCATTTTGAAACGAGGGTTGCAAAATCAGTTTAGTTCGGTCTGTAACAATCATACCCACACAATTCACAGAACATGCAATGATAAACCACAAATAAAAGCTCGCTGTCAATAAGCATTCCTTCCGATGACGAAAAAAATATCTTTTCCTCTTAGCCTAATAATATGTTGAATCTCGAGAACTTTTTATAAGCGTAATAAAATGGACACCGTTTTTCCCAGTGAGGCATTTTAAGGCTTGTCAGTAGGTTTTGTTGTTGTTACTTATCGCGAAATTGTCTAGCAGGGGTAGACAATCCCCAGTCATAAATCCAAAAACCTCAAAGAAGTCCAGGAAAAACTGCGGGTTGTAAAGGACCTCATCCTGTGTAAAATCTAGGCAAGTCAAGATGTGAGCTGGAGAGGCCTCACCAGCAGAACACCACTGGCATTCCGGAAGTCTTGAGACCCCCATAACTAGGTTTTAGTAAGGGTAGTCAGAATTCACAAAGTTTAAAAATATTTAATTAAAGAAATAAATAATAACATAGGAAAAAATGGAAAAGGACAGAAAATTTCAAACCAAGCTGTCTGTATTTGATGTTTATATTTTTATGTAAAAAGTTTGCAAACATTATACAGAAACCAATTTCTGAATATTTTTCTCAATGTTTGTGACGTTGTGACTAATCGTGGTTTTCTATTCGCATCATTGAACAAACCTACGAGCCACACGGATCGGCTTCGCGGGTAGTAGGTTGGGCTCCACTAATCTAAATGAATAGTGCTCAAATTTTTCTTAAAAATAATGAAATTTTAATATTGTTAGTATTGTTTCTACCGTTTTTGCGTCACCACGCACCAGTTATGTAAGCTAATTTTGTGCAACTTTAGTGGCAAGAAAGAGCGTAAAATCTAGATTTTAAATCAATAGCTAGTAGAGGGGAATTTGAGGGTAAAGGGGCAAAGTAAAATATTTTCTCTGCTTTTAGCATCACCTATCTAGTAACATTTTAACTATGTTGTAACACATGTAGTCTACTCCAGTCAAGAAAAAATACCTCTGAAAATCAAAGAATGATAATACAATTAATACGAAAAAGAATGATAATAGTACAAAATTTGATACTCATGTTGCACTATTTTGTTATAAGTCAAAAATTATTTTTGTTACTATTAAATGATAAAGTTCTTGTTATTAACATTTTAAATGTTAATTGAGATCTACTAATATTAAATGCAGTTTTTAATATTAAACTTTTTTAAACGCTTGGTACTGCTAAACAAATGCATGGCGGGGGAAAGTGAAATAGTTTATTTCATTTAATCTTTTCTCAAATCACTTATGAATTCATTTATTAACTATTTAATTCACATTTCTTCATTTAATAATTCCCTTATTTATTCAATCATTCACTTATTTACTCATTCATTCACTCTTTTACTCACTCATTAATTTTTCTCATATATTGATTGTTTTATTTATTTATTTGCTTAATCCTTAATTTTCTATTCATTTCTTTATTCATTCTTTTATTTCTTATCCGTTTAATCAAAAAATATTTTTATTAGCAATTTTTTTGGAAAAATAGTTTTTTTTTTCACTTTGCCCCATTAAACTTTTTTTTTAAAGGTGAAAATTTACCCCCTCCCCCCCCCCCTTTTTTTTTTTTTTTTTTTTTGAAAGTACAAATTTACTGCCAAAAAATTTTTAAATAATGTTTCAAGGCAAGTTCTATTAGAAAATACATAGTTCTTTATTTATGCACCGTAATTTTCTAAACAAATTTCCAATTTCTTCAGTTTGAAAAAAGGAAATTATCTTAACTATTTTACTTTGCCCCACATTTCCCTACGTTTTCCCAAAATTTTTAGTTGTGTCATTTTCCTATCCGGGATGCGATATGCTCAATATTCTCTTACCAGCCGGCCCTGTGCACAGTAATCATCACAGATCATTTTCTTGATATCGTTTTGATTGGAATTGATGAAGCCCATAAGCCCCGCCCGTTCCAGATTTGCCTCTTCGGTAGCTGCACCCCATGAACCCCCCAGCCCTCGAGAGATGCCAGAAATAGGTGTCGGTTCGAGTGCCTTGTTTGAGAGCCCGTATGACGTGAATATCTTGGTTGCGTGGGTGTTTGTTCATTTACGTGATGGCCGTGGAATCGGGGTCATGCAGATGACATGTTTGAGCACATGACCTGCATAAAGCGCGGAAATACCTTAGGAAAGGCTCAAGAAAGATTGCCTATTATGAAAATGTTTCAGGAATTTCGGCTTTTCTGATTCTTTCATCTTAAATGGACGAATGTTTTAACAAATAAAAAAAGTGTAGCGGAATGAAGACAGACTGATTAACGACAAAAACTGATTTGCTGAAATGATAACAAGATCTAATCGTTGGTGTAGTAACTAAACGCATTCAGGGGGCGTGCACGGGGGGGGGGGGGGAGATGGAACACCTGTTGGCCCTAGTCCGAGCCTAGAGGGGGCCCGAGATTTTTAAAATGAGTGGTGAAATATTATATATGTTGGAACGTGGAGGTAGACAATACGGATGAGGCCCGTAAAAGTCATTTGTGAAGGTCCCCAAAATTTCTGAGCACGCCCCTGCAAACGTTTACTTGAAATGTAGTCCGAGGAGTAGTAATAATTCGCACTTTTCCAAGTTTTCTTCGATGCATGTTTTTGGACGAAACCCCTTTTTGAAAAGAGCTATTGAAACATCTCCTCTCCCCTGCAGGAATTATACAATTCTATTTTGCGAAGAAAAAAAATCGGTTTTTTAGTTTAACTACTTTTTCCAGACAAAAAAATATTTTGCGCAATTGTCTAGTATATATTCAGTTAAATTCTAAAAATATGTAAGATTATTATGTAACTGAGTTTTAGAAAAAAAGGAAAAAGATTGGAAATGAAAGCTAAATAGAAAAATAAAATTAAATAATAGAGGAGAAAAGGAGAAACAAATGAGAGGAAGAAGAAAAACAAAAGATAACGTATACCATGCTGAACTAACATGTCAGATCCTGTGCCAGGAAAACTGCAACTCCATGTTTACAAACATAGAAAGTATGATTTAAACTTAAAAGTAATATTCGATCATAATCGAAAAATAATCAAAGGATCCAGCATCGTGGGCATTATTTAAATTTAGAAGTATTGTTCGATAAATCCAAAATTAATCAAAGCAGCAAACTTTGTAAGCAATTTTTAAACTTAAAAGTAACGTATTTAAACTTAAAAGCAACATATTATTTAAGTTTAAAAGTAACATGCGATAATAATCCAGAATTAATCAAGATGTTGGTTCATATGCCAGGAAAACGTTTTGGTGGTTCAATTGAAAGATAAAAGGTAGAAAATAGTTTGGCGCATATGGGCTTATTTTTTTGAACTCAAATTTTGTAATTTACAGTACCTTAAGGCTGGGGACTTTTGGTAATTCTTCTTTTGTGAGCTCCGTTAAGATAAATCAATGGTGTTAAGCCTTATTTCTCATTTGCTCACTACTTGAAAGCCTCCTCCCTTTAATATTGCTGCATCTGATTTGAATGTCACACAATTTACCTTTGGAAAGGTTAAAGAACCCGTTTGAAAAGTAATTAACTGTAATCATCTTAAGGACAAATTGCATGCGATGTTCTCCAAGGTCAAAGGAAGGCAACGATTCGTTTCACCTAGCTTATTAAAAGGAGAAAATTTCATAGCAAGATACATTAAACTCGACATGAATGATCTAATATGTCAAATTGCGTTTCAATACAGATTTGTAGTTTTCAACTAAAGAGGTAACTAGGTAACTAGGAGAATAAACTAGTATGTATAAAATAAATGATTATTTAAGGTACAAAACCTTCCTCGAAATAAAACCTAGTGGTATTTCTGAATTTGTACATCTTTATGAGCGAGAAATATTTCGAACGCATTCATTCTGCCAGTTTAAAAGATCCTACTTCGTGAAAGCGTATAGGAGGAAGGGGTTCTTTTTCTTTTACAATCTGTAGGGCATGTATAAAATCTAAGAAGGTCTGTGCACTCTATGAAGAGTGGTTATTACTATCATACTGTTGTTCTGAGAGAGTGGTGCCCAACCCGCTGCTCGCGGTCCACACAGGCCCGGTGTTATGTTCAGTATTACGAGTCGAAGACTATTTTCTGAAGTTCAAAACAACCAATGATTTTTATTCAGTCGTAAGAATGATTGCTATAAATTTGGAGCTAAATGGTGAACTACAAAATAATAATAATAAATTCGTTTCTAAAAGGACAGATATAAACTTCGTATTGATAAAATAAGCATGTAGTAATGATGATAGCAATTCTTCATTTGTAATTTCTCTTTCTTTTCGACGTTTTTCTTCATGAAAGAAAAAACAAGTTTTTTGTACGCGTTCTGGCCCGTGAAAGTCATCTTTGAGATGCGGCCCTTGGGTAAAGAAAAAAAAGTATGGGCACCACCGTTCTAAGCCGTTTTGGAAAGCGAGTTCTGTAAACGTTAATTTGTGATGAGTGTCTTACTCCACAGCAAAATTTTGGTACTTGACTTGACTGGACTGCACTGTGAGTCACAAACTTTTTTTCAAGTCAAGTGGATAGTGATTGAGCATAACGGAGTAAGTATGCGATGAATACAGTAGATTATTTTGCTATTTGGGGTGTAATGTACCCCACGTCACCAAAAGAGTTACAAATATTTCCATTTTAGTTTTTAGTTGGCAATACTTGTTTAAAAAATGTACATTGTTATTTTACATTTAAATCAATAATTTTCATTCAATATGACGTAGTTCATTTGTAATTTTATCTTTAAATAGTTTTATAGTAGACATTTTAAGGTCTCTACGTAACCATGCAGTATTTTATACTATTTACATATGTGGCTTCATATTTGCATATGTGTTCTGTTTCAGTAGAATTTATACAAATAAATAACACAAAAACCTTAAAGATTTCCAGTTTTAATTTGCTAACTTTTGTGGAATGCTCTAGAAATGCAACATTGGGGTTACATACACGCAGAGCCTGATTACTGAATAGGCAATTAGGCCAGGTCCTGGGGGCCTCACTTTTTGGGGGCCCCCAAATGGATAAAATTGTTTTAACTGATGGCTAAAAGTGTAAGGTATGACAACAAGAGGGGGGCGACAAAGCTTTTGATCTCGGAGCCAGATATCTTAATCGGGCCCTGCAATCCCCCCCCCTAACCCCACTTTCGTTTCAAAGGAAAAAAAACGCTGCCCCATTTAAGGGTCAAAGTCAATCGTTTTAGTTTTTTGCCTTGGTAAAAACAATATGAAATGGCTAGTGTTAGTTTTAATCAAACTTTTTTCCTGCAATAAGATAGTTCTAAGTACTTTAATTTCGAGTCGAGGGAGATGAAACTTATGGAACTTATTTCCTGAAAAGAATAAAGTTACTTCGATTGGAGAAACACGGTCAGTTCATTCATTCCATCTAGAAATGAGTTCTAAAATCTGAAACCCGTTTTCTTCTACCCCAAATATCTCGGTAACTCCTGAGCAAAGAGATGGAAAGAAAGTGTGCAGCAATATTTGCAAGCAAGCCATTTTCTACGTGTAACCTCGGGGATAATAGGAATGTTGCGTGCCATTAAAACAGACCACAGAGCGAAGCTGAAATGATCTGATTTCGCTGTTCGAAGGGTAAAACTGCACAGCAAAATCATTCTCACATTTTCAGTGACGTACTATTGAAATGATATTTAGAATAAGCAAAATCATATTCCAATGTTCCAAGCAGTGCTTTAGAAGTGATTTCGGAACACTGTTAAAAAAAATGTATTCAAAAATGAAACACTGAATGTATTCATTTTTTTTGAATACAATTGATTCAAAAATGAGTAAATGTGGCATCAAATACAAACATACGAGAAATACGAGTCATGAAATGAGTACATGTGTTTCTCAAAATTGAACCTTATTGATTCGGAGCTATATTGAGTAATGAAAGTATTCAAAAATGAGTAAATTTTTATTATTTTTGAATACCCATTTTTAACAGTGAACTTCACTCTTTGCAAGAAAATTTTACATTGATACTAACTTTAAGGTCATGATGTTTCATAAGAGGGTCATTTCACATTTCACAGTACTTTGGACAAATGTAGCGATCGTAACATAACACTATTTTTGCCATAACTATTTAATTAACTGTTTGATTAGCACATTATTTCATTTTGAGTTTGTCCCACCAATACACAAACGCAAATTAAAATAATGTGCTAATCAAGCAGTTAATTAAATAGTCATGTCAAAAAAAGTCATGTTACGGACTCCACATTGTCCAAAATGCTGTGAAATCGCCCAATAACACATTCTTGCATAAAATTGTGACTACGAAATATTCCTTTAAAATAGTATGGAAACATTGAGGAGATAAATTTTACGTATAATAGAACTCCATACACTAAAAAAAGCGTTTATTTTTGAAATCAATGAAGGGGTAGACAAAGGTTAAGCGAGTCCAGAAGTATGTTTGTTCAATTGAAAGCTTGATTATCATGCCCTATTCCAGGGGTTCTCAACCTTTTCACTACTTTTCACTCCAGGGTCCCCATACCTACCACTATTTGTGGTTTAACAAGTTGGATGGGACTCTGAAGACAGCTCTGACTTTTTATCCAGACCATAGAAACCGAGCAATCCCTGGTCCAGAACCTGAGGAATACTTGGTACCCTTCTGTATCCTGAGTGGACCACGAATGATAGAAATCGTATTTTCACAACAATTAGATTAGGTGAAATGAGATGAGCGCAAAAGTATTCTTTAATAATTTAATTACAACTACAAAAATGACATAGATTAATTTTCACTAGCTGTTCGCGGGCCACTAGGGGCAGGGGTGATGGGAGGTCACTGTGACATTCGAAAAATTTTCTTATTCGGCAAATTTTGTCTGACGATTTGGCAAAATTTGGCATTTCATCTGTCAAAATTATCATTTTTCGGAAAAATTTGGAGTTACATTAGGGAAATTGAAAATTTCCACTCTCCCAAAAATTTGAACACCCCTAACTAGGGGTCCGTTGAGAATAAGTTGCTGGGAATCATTGCCCTATCCAACCTTATAATAATCTCTGCTTTTGGTTTCGAAAGCAAATGTTTAAAGCAACTTCATTTGTTTTAAATTTTTTGGAAATATAACGCACAGATTGCAGAAGTAGAACATTAAGAGCAGCTTTTTTGCCTATTGTGCCACCTGATGCTGGCTGTGGTATCACTCCCTTAAACAGAAAATCACCTTTAAGCTGCATGTAGATGCAGTTTGAATGTTGTAAACAATAAGGAGAGAAGCTTTAAGTCCACTTTTATTAATTTGGGTTTTAACTTTAATGCTATAGTATATAGTTAGTGTTCATTACGGGACGCCTTGTCTAGTGATCAAAGAAGCCTGACTGCGATGGGGAGATTCCGCGATCGAATCCCGGCCCGGGCATGGATGTACTTTCTCTCTCTCTCCTGAGCTGTCCCGGTCCTTTCTTTGCGTGAATGTGTTGTTGTGCTAATGATTGCCTACCCTATAAACGGGTCCTTGTGGCATGCGTGTACTGTGGAAGTCGGGACTTCACACCAAATTACGGTGCAGTTGGAAAAGTGAAGCAGCGCACCACAAATTTCCGATCTAGCTGGCACAAGGCAAAAACAGTATTTAAATTGAAATGGAGCCATAACTACTGTATTTTCCAGAAAAATATTTTGGGAAACCTTCTCAGCTCTCCGCCGCCGTAATGGAAAGAACTCCTAATCCTGAAGAGCGCTTTGTATATTATAATGGTGTAGGCAGTTTGCAGAATCTCATACGGACGAGCAAGCAAATATTAAATGTTATTGCACTGTTGATTCTATTTAAAGTGATTCAAAAAGTACAAATCAATAGTTTGCACTTGAGTTTTGCGCGTAAAACAGTTCACCATTTTCAATTTCAATGTGTTTTGTTATTAAATAGAAAAACTGAAAAGTATGCAGACAATCAATAATATAAAATCTTTTTGAATTATCATTTGTTTTTGGGGGACTTTCAACTACAGTTTGAAAGGGTTCTTTGACATCGATTCTTTCAACCCTGCTGACCCTGTATAAACCATTTCAGTTTTGCTTTTAAATTAAATTTCTAAGATAATTTAAAACACAGATATGATTCGCGAACCCCTGAAGTAAATGATCGTAGACCTCTAGCGTTGCGCGTATCACCTGCTGTTCATTGAATAAATGTAATCAAAAAGGCTTTTCATGTGTCAGCCTCGCCTTAACCACAGATTATGTAATCCTTCGCCCTCGCTAAAGATAAGAAAAGGCGAAGTTTTTTGTAGTCAACCTTGTAATGGCTGAATCAATAAAATTAAATGCTAACGAAATAGTCCATCGTTTCCCCGGATATTAATAATATTGAGCAAAGGCATCACGCTAAGTGGTATATAGTGCATGAAAATATTCTTTTTTTGTTTAATGGAATAGAAAAATTTTATGAGTAAAAATTATCATCATCATCATCATAGTTGGCTCGACAGCCCAGGGTGGGCCAAGGCCTTCCTTTTGAGAATCTTCCAAGACGTCCTACTTTTTGCCTGGGTTTTCCAATTTTTAACTTTGAGAATATCGAAGTCAGAATCAACAGAATCCAACCATCTCATTTTTGGTCGTCCCCTTCCTCGAATTGTCACAGGTTTTGCAGCAAAAACTTTTTTTACTGGGTTTTCTTCGTTCATTCGAGAGACATGGGCCGCCCAGTTCATTCTCCTAATTTTTATGCTTTTTATTATGTCAGGTTCTCTAAACAATCTGTAAATTTCAAAATTGAATCGTCGTCTCCAGACACCGTTCTCATTGATGCCTCCAAAAATGCTTTTTAAAACCTTTCTCTCAAAAATTAATATCTTGTGCTCTCCGGTTTTAGTCAAAGGCCATGTTTCAGAAGCATAACTTAGAATTGGCCTAATAAGAGTCTTATAAACCAAGATCTTTGTTTTTCTTGAAATCAAAGACGATCTGAAGATGGGGCGTAGTCCAAAAAAGGCCTTGTTTGCCAACGTAATTCGGTTCTGTATTTCTGAGATTGTGTCATTTTTGTTGTTAACACAGGACCCAAGGTACGTAAAACTGCTAACGATTTCAAATGAATAAGTACCAATTTCTAGACATGTGTTCCTGTCATTTGGCGGAATTTTTTGTACAGGCATATACTTGGTCTTGGAGTCGTTTATTTTTAGTCCTATTCGACCAGCAGCTATCTCCAAAGATGAAAAAGCCTCTTTCAAGGCTGGTACAGTCCTAGCAACTATATCAATATCATCAAGTAAAAATTATTTCTGTGTTAAATATATAGGAGGTAACGTTGAATCTCTGAATTACACGTAAAGAGGTGGGGTTTTGTGAAAAAATGGACTATTTTTAACTTAGTAATTGGGAAAATTTTAGACGCCTTGTTCAGTTCATGAAGAGAGAAAACAGTAGCAAGCTTTATATTTTCAGTAGATAACACAAAATGTTTGTTGCATTTATACAGTATGTACTTAATCTTACCTGATGGGGC
Source organism: Uloborus diversus (assembly GCF_026930045.1). Lineage (NCBI taxonomy): Eukaryota > Metazoa > Arthropoda > Arachnida > Araneae > Uloboridae > Uloborus > Uloborus diversus. The sequence goes on along the minus strand of NC_072732.1, from coordinate 178,505,693 downwards.
TATGGTGATTTCATATCTGTAATCTGTTTTATTTCAAAAGCTACAGATTTTTTTAGTGGTTTAGTTAGTAGCTTTTTTTTTTATTCCTTAATGCGTGAGATTTCAATGACCTTATGGTTTGTATCTATGTAGATCGGTTAAATAATATAAAATAACACCGCAAACTAACACGTGCTGCTATTCAGAACTAACCATCACTGATCTGCATATTCCAAGAAGACTTGGGATACCATGGTGATAAACAAAGTGCCATTTTGCCCCGATTTCTCTTGCCAACATTTTGTATGTCAGTGATGCAAAAATTCCTGTCCCTACAATAATCTAAGTTTACCCACCAAACCATAGAAATTCCGAAAAGTTAACCTTTTTGTTCGAGTAAATTTCTGAAACCCTTGCAACGGCATTAATATTAAATTGCATAAAAAACTGGGTTGCAAAGAGAAACCTATTGCAGATTTGAAATCAACAATGCGAAAGTATCTAAGATCTGTTAAAAAAATCTCAGGCAACAGAAAAAATACATAAATTTATAATACACTTCAAAGTTCACATCGATTATTGTGATGCAAGTTTTAGTTTCCTTCTTACTGTTTAACATTTAGTTAATTTATTCATGTTATTAATTTATTTATTTTTTCAATGAATACACCGTAAAACATTTTTTTAATATAATAAACCATTGAGTTTCTCTAATCGGCAGAATAAACGCTTTGATTGCAATGCATTTTGCCGTCAGCTGGAAAAAGTATTTTACAACGCCCTCAATTTTATTTTTACCTTCTACATTTTAAAATTTTATATTGCAGGATTTTGTTGATTGAGTTTGCTTAGGTTTCCGCGTTTTGATACGCAAACACATTTCTACAAGCATAAATATTTTTTCGTGATGGAATTTGCTAAGATTTGCGCTTTGAATATGGAAAAACTGTCCGAATAGCAAAAATATTCTATATTAAAAATTAAACAAAAAATAAACTTATTAAAAAAATTAATTGAAAAAAGCTACAGAATTTGCTTTAACATATAGCATTTTGAAGGTATGAACTTAACGGTTTTTTTACGATAAGTTTCCGTTTTACGTAAGACGTACATACTGTTGAAGTAATTGTTTTAACAAACGAAAAAATTCGAGTTGAAGCCTATCGATAACTAATGAAATATAAAAAGTAGACTTTTTTCAGTTCTGGACGAATTTCTTGTTCCATTTAAGCTGGTCTGGTAATGTAAAGCTCATTAGTAATTTTAGTATGCAAAAAACTAATTAATTTTGTTTCTGAAGTTAAGAGCAAGAAAAATAGAAAAAATCCTTCATTTTTAATAGATATGAACTGAAGACAAAAATAATCAGAAAAGAAAATCAAGTCTTATCAAATTGATCGGACCCATTTTTAAAACGACACACTGGTTTTTATTTAGCACACATAGTTTTTGAAATATTTGCCTCAAGATGAAATTTATTTGCTGTATGTAAATTCTTAATAATGATGTTAAAGACATGATTAAAGTTTTTTAATGTTTTGCATAGCATAATTTTTTTACATTTACAAACAACTAATAAAATATTCTTTGTATTCTGAAGCAAAGTTTCCTCGAAAAGAATACACTCTTAATTTGTATATATTAAAATTTATGAGACAGAACCAAAAATTTTCGTCACTAAATTACAGATTAACACGAATGTTGTTTTTAACTTGAAATTTTTTTTTAATGTCTTCATTATTTTGAGAAAGTTTGAACCATGATAATTCCAGACACCTATTTAGCAGGAAATTGTTAACGTTGATTTTTTTTCCACTGGGCGTAACGGTGCATGGCAGTTAACATATTACCTCTCCTTTAAAACGTGTTTCTTTTGCTTACTGAATAGTATCGTTTAGCACTTAAATTTTGTATCGTTTGTAAAGATGTCGTGACGCGCTTTTCAGTATGTTGCGCAACTGGAGCATGTCTTCGCGTGAGGGCAGAGAGTTGTATCAAATAGTTCAGCAAAAGCAAACTAGTAATCAGAAATATCAGATTTTTGTCTCTGATTATGTATTTGCAGAATTATGCACGACTGCTCAGAAAATTAACTACAAATATTTTTTAATGGTTATACGAAACTAAAAGTATGTGTCTATTTTCCTGGAGTATACGGGAAAGTGATTCAGAAATTAGCTCGATTTCGAAATTTAGTTACTTTAGGGTTTTTTTTTAGCTTTAATTTTTTTTCAGACAACTTAATTAACAAATTTTGTTTCAAGCTCGGTAAAAGGCAGGCCACCTAAAGATGTTTTCTTCAATGAACATAATGTGTTTTATGTCATGGAAACTTTGATACGTTCGTAAAGTACACAGGGACGCCCCGAACTTGGAATTTTTCGGAGGGTGGAAAGTCTCAATTTGCCGAGTAGAATTCTTTATTTTGCTGAATGATGGTAATTATGCCGAATCACCAGACAAAATTTGCCGCATTAGGAAATTTTTGAGAGGTCACAATGACCTCCCGCGACCTCCCAATGGGACGCCTCTGAAAGTATCGTTACAAAATGGAAAGCGTTTTTAGACAATTTTGTTCCTGGAGACATAGTTGAAAGTACTGTAAAAAATTATTTGCCTTTCAAAACGAAACTAAGCTCCTTTCTAACTAACTAATAAAATCCTAAATAACTAATAAGATGAGAGACTATATTAGAGAGGAATACGTAGAGTAATAATGTAATTAATTTACTTAAATGTTATTTTAAAGATCTTCGAAAAGGGGTGATAAAATGTTTGAGGAACTCTTAACATCAATCATATTTCCCACTAAAACCGCAACCCTATTTCGCTGCCAGAAAAGGGAAGGGCTTCTCTGTGGGTATTGACGAGTTTTATACTGATCCTCATCTGCATGCAAAACGATCACCAACGCACTTTTGGTGCAACGAATGCGACAATGAACAATGTCGTTTAGTCCATTGTCCCTTCTCCCTTCAGGAGCACAAAGGGCGATGCCTCCAAACAAAAGAAGTTGCTTCTAAATTTTCATAACAATCGTGTTATCTTCTCTTTAAACTTTTCTCTAACGGTCATCCACATCAGCTGCACTCTGCACTTACTCTCCAAAATATATGAATAAATTAGAAAATGGAGTGTAATAATAAATGTTTGGAAAAGGATTTTTTTGCACTTAGTGTTGTGTTCTCCGAGTACTAATGCAAGGAACCACTTCAGAAACTCTCGAATGTCCCTACAATACATGACTGGTACTCTAGAGATCACCAGGGCCGGTTTATTGAATAGGTCAACTAGGTCGTGGCCTCAGGTTCCTGCTTTTTAAAGCCCCCCCCCCCCAATGGCTAAAGTTGCTTTTACCAATGGCTAAAAGTGTAAGGTTTGACAACAGGAGGCCTCCAAAACACTGTTCTGCCTAGGTCTTACTAATCTTTTAATCTGGCCCTGTAGATTGCCCTGGTGGTGCTGGCGTCTGGCGCCATACATTCTTTTGGGGGGAGGGATATAAAAGCAGCAAACTAGCTTATGAGGTTTTGTCACCGAAGTACTCCCTCCTGTGAACAAGGGCACAAGTATGTTCGTCTTCCTTTTGAACTTCATTGAGTATCGGATTGGTAAAACATCTCCTGTTCACATATTAGACTGTCTCGATTTTACTTTGGACGAGGTTTTTTCAGATCCTCTTCTCTTGTCCTTTTAGAGGATTGTGGATCTGTCTAAATTTTGATTAGCCATTTCAGTAATCAGAAGCAACAAAACAACTTCATAAAAACATTAAAAAGCAGACGAAAATTTATGAAACTATATGACGAAATAATGTATTCATATTTATTTTGAAGTTTGGTCGTAATATTTTCATTAGGATTAAAGTTACGGTATTTTATGTGTGTCTACGTTATGTCTTGGTCACCCTGTACAGGGCAATAATACAGCAAAAATTCTTTTGTTCATACTTGAAATCTTAATGCCTTCACTTAATTATCGTAATTTTTCAACATTTTCTCTTATTCATGGGAAGTTACACGTGATGACAGAATTGTCTGAATGAAACTTTGTCTTGTTTGAATTAGTTTCGACAAAACGAGTTCTTTCCCCAAGCTCAACAACTTAATTGAAGAGTATCTCCTAGATAATCAATGTTTTTCCTTTTGATGATTCTTGTCATGCTACAGTGCTTAATGTTGCATGACAAAACACTTCCTCTCTGATAAATTGATATTTTTTCATAAGAGATAATCGTAATAATATCTGTGTTACACAAAACTCGGGACGAAAGACCGTCTCGACGAAAGTATTTTTCTCAATCAACGGACGCGTTCGTTTGATGTGCATCGTTGACTGTTTCGTGTTACTTTCAAAGTACATAATTGTATGTTTGCTGTGTAATTAGAAGATGTTAGGCAGTAATTTTGCCTTTAAAATGCTAAGCTGTTTTTAATTTGGTTTTCAGTATCTGATGGAAAACAGCTTTTTTATTTTCTATGCCGTAAACGAGAGATCTAGCGCGACCAGTGGTGCACGCAAGGGGAGGGTCTACGGGGTCCGGACACCCCTTCCATGGCCCTTGAGTTTTTTAATTGAATATAATCCTGTCTATGTAGTACATAAAATAATTACAAGCAAAGTAAACAATAATTACAGATTTAATGAAGGAAGAAAAATATATTTTCTCTATCTTCTCCAACAAAAACATAAATTGTTCTAGAATGAAGATTTTGCTTCGCTGTTTTAATATTTAACTGTTAGAAAAGTGAATGCATTCCTTCTTGTGCTTTCTGGTATTTTAATTGAGTATTTGTTACTCATAATGTTTTTTATTATTATTAACTAATGCTAAGTAACCATTCAATATATTTTTTTAAATGTTTTTTGTTCCCGAAAATCAATAAAATCAAAAGAATATGTTTGGGTGCATGTTGGAGTATAATATGAGAATGGTGGATCTTCGATCCTGAACTCCCCCCCCCCCTTTTAGAAATTCCTGTGAGCGCCACTGAGTGCGACTGCTGATTTATGTCACAAGCGTGATATTGTTTCATTTCAAGAGTTTCTTTTGCAAAGAAAATCAGAAATAATTTCGAGGCTAAATCTGAAATTAGTGAAATACCTTGTCATTCATTAAATTTTGTTATAAATTTAGCACCTAGATTCATTTTTTATGATCAGTCACAACCCTGTTTCTGAAATACAGTAAAATTAAACATTTCACAATATACATATGAATTATCTAATTTGGGCAGTAGAGGGTTTTGTACAAATATTTTTTTTTTTTGAAAGAGTGGCTGTTATTACTCCTCACCGACCTCCATAAAATGAGGAAGATGAAGAATACTTAGGATCATAAATCACACCATAACTTTTTTATGTCCTAAAGCCAAATTTAACCTGAAGAAATTAGTGTTCTAATAAATCAGTTTTCTAATTTCAGAAAAGTTCATTTGGATTTTTCTCTTTTGCTTCTTCAGGAGAATGAAAAATGAGTTTTTTGCCGTCAGTACTGACTGTAAAAGGAATAGAGATAAAGGCGTACTCAGATTCATTAATGAAATGTAACTTTTGTATTTCTTATAACTAAATTAAATCTGAAGAAATTTGTGATCTAATAAGAGTCAGTTTTCTAACTTCAGAAAATTCATTTTGGTTTTTTATACTTATGCTTTTAAGGAGAGTGAAAGATACGAGATTTTCGCCGTCAGTACTGTATGTAAAAAGAATAGAGATAAATGTCTGTACTTTTAATTCATTAATGAAGCTATAACTTTCGTACTTCCGGTAGCTAAATTTAATCTGAAGAAATTAGTTTTCTAAAGATTCAGTTTTCTAATTTCAGAAAAAAAAATTTTTTTTTTCTCTACTTATGCTTGAAAAGTCGAAGGAAAAATATGAGGTTTTGCAATCAGTACTGAAGGTAAATTACACGGTAGATCTAAAATTGCCCTATTTTCAAGTTAAGATTAATTCACGCATTAAACAAGGTTGGAATGACTGACAATTTTTTCGTAAAATGTACCGTTCCTCGCCTCAAGTCCCCCCCCCCCACACCCCCCAAAGAGCGAGTTGCATTAATTGTATCAACCTTCGCGCCAAACTTGCAAGACTAGTTTTTGTATCGAATATGAATCAACTCCGTTGCAGCAACATTTCAAATTCCAAAATGTTTCTTCTAAACAGGTTTTGTTTCCATTTAATCTGATCTCGATCATCTCGAAAATCACTATAAAACCGAGTTCAAGATCAGTTTTATTTATTTTCCCTATAGATATTTCTATTATTTATTGCCCGTAGATATTCATCTGCAGCTTTCATGCTATCTGTTGATGCAGACCAAACAACTTGTGAACAATATCTAATAATATTTTAGGCAGTTACGATTATTTATGATTAGAGTTGAGATTACATGCACAATAAAATCTTCAAAATATGCATGTAATTATGCTCTCCAATATACATTAAAATGTCCTAAAATATGCACTAAAAATTCAAAAAATATTCATAAAAATATTTTATTCACGCAAATAAATGTTTTCACATCAGAATAAAAACATAAATGGTCTATTTATTCTTACTTTTTTTATATTTATGGTGATAAATTTTAATTTTTGGCAACAATGCACAAAGAAATAAACTTATTAATAGCATGCGCAAGAAATCGGGTGACTTGGGGGGGGGGGGGAGGGAGACCAACAAGTAACCTGATAATTTGTTCTTGATGAATTAAAAAAGTGAGTGCGAAACGCAGTTATTTTGAAGAAATGGAAGAGTAACCAAAAATTTTGTTTGTGTCCGAACCCTCACTTAAAAGGTCAGCCCATACCTGAAGTTATCTTTTTTGAGCATTGATTAAGTACTGTTATTGATTAAGCTATAATGTGGGCAAAATCAACAAATAAATAAAACCATCTGCTTCGATAGCGAGTAGAAAAATAGAGGAAAAATGATTACTTTTCATAAATACTGATTGGGCAACCAATTTTTTGATGTAACATCTTTCAACTAACTTCTTGCCGCGTTTTTAAGGCGTGCCTCAAACGGTTATTCGACTTGATTTTAAGGCTTCTTTTACTTAATGTATTTTTTGGTGTAGGCTGAATTAGAGAAGGCGCTTTCCAACTTTACTCTCGCTTTACGCAATCATTGCGTTGTCTCGCCCCTTCTGACTGTACTTACTGTAGGCGGTTAAATGAGTGTGGGTTGTGACGTGCTGTCGTGCAAATGCCAGAAAAAAAGGGAAAAACGCCTTTTCTGGTTTCCCTTTCGATCTTTGTCATAAAGTCTTCTGATACTTTATGCAATTGATTTCATAACTGCAATTTATTTCTTTACTTAAAAAATTCGTTTGAATTTCTTGAAGATGAGGTAGATGTTGCCTTGGACCATCAAAAGTTTTACTCTTATTTTTATAAATACTTCGACAGATGATTGGACATTTATTTTCTGTGTTTAATTATTCAGCAATAACTATCATAACTGTGATACTGATTTTCACTTTAAAAGTTTTCTTGAAGTAAAATGGAATTTCATTTGGTTTTATAAAAAGCCGTTTACAGTTTTTTAGCAACTGAGAGAAAAAGGAATGATTTCAACCTTTTGGAGACGGTCATTATCGGGAAGGACTGTCATGAGCTACTTGGACACAAATAGAAATAAAGGATATGAGGAGATTTTTTGAAATTGAAGTCCCAAAAACAGTTTTTGGATATTTTCTATCGTTTAAATGGGGGCCTGGGCCCCATGATCCCCCCCCCCCCAATCCATGCAGAGGTATCGTAACTTTTGTTTGAACAGAAAAAGTATTGCTCTCTGTGCCCATAAATTATTAATTATTAAATTATTTTTACCATGAATTTTACATAACACAAAACCTTAACGCTGAAAATGTTATAAAGAAAGCAACGGTTAAAATTTATTGTTTCATTCAGTTTAGTAGAACTCTGTTAACTTTTCAACGATTTAAGACTCAATTTGAAATTCTCTAGAGTACTGGTGCTAAACCTACGATCCGCAGACTATATGGTGCCCGCGAAGCTAGTTCATGACGCTTGTTGTATTCAACGTTACGAATCGAAAACTACGTGCTGGAACCTTCCAAACTGACTTTTCACCTTCATTCGATGTTTTGGAATGATTGCTGGAAATTTCTTTTCCAAAGAGAGATAGAAATTTCGTATCAGTGAAACAAGCACGTAGTACTAATGATAAAAACTCTTGGTTCACATTTTTTTTTTTCATTTTCCGTATTTTTCCATATTATCTAGACACCATTTAAACAACCGCCTGTCTTGTCTAATGGTCAGAGAAGTCTTGCGACAGGAAGGTCCGGGTTCGAATCCCGGCTCGGGTATGGACGTACTTATTCTCTCCTGATGCTTTCTTTATGCGAATGTGTTTTTGTGCAGTGAATGGTTGCCTACCCTATAAACGGGTCCTTATGGCATGTGTGCACTGTAGAAGTCGGACTTCACACCAAATTAGTGTACAGTTGAAAAGTGAAGCAGCGCATCTCCCAAATTGCCAGCCTAGCTGGCACACAACAACAACCATTTAAACATATTTAAATTTTATGTGTTCTGACTCGCAAGGGTGCTCTAGAGCAGTGGTTCTAAACCTTTTTACTACTGAGGAACACTTGGTACCTTTCTAAATCCTCAGCGGACCACATTCGATAGAAATAATATTTTTAAAACAATTATATTAAGTGATAAACGATGAATCTGAAAGGGTTTTTTTAATCAATTTAATTACAACTATAAAAATTACCTAGATTAGTTTTCACTAGTTGTTCGTGAACCACATGAAAATTGATCGTTGATCAGAGGTAGAGAATCGCTGCTCGAGAGAGTAGTAAGAAGTACTTTTGAAAATTTGAATGAAGCTTGCAGCACATTTTTAACGTTGTCATCTTTTAATAAGCAATGCAAGATTTATGTTTTTAATGTGTTTTATTTCTATTCTTTTTTTAGCACCTCTGTACATGTCACCCGTGCAGACGGAATGCCTAAATCTGGATTATTACATCCCACAGAACCAAGAAAACGAAAACACAAAAAGATTTTCTGACCAACGCTGGGAGAGAATCCGTAAGTGTTTTGTTATTCATTTAAAAAAAAAGAAAAGAAAAAAAAAGGTAAATTTTAAAGTTTGCTGCCTTTGTTTTCCATGTTCTTCTGACTACTGAGGTATAGTTTTTGGCGAATAAATTGGCTTACCCGGTCGTCCACTTTATTTTTTACTGCTTTTATATGCTTGGTACATTATTACATACGTCAAATGCAATCAATGTTCAATGCACGTACAGCATATGTTCTCACTCTTTGTACATTGTATCACATTTTAAGTATCGTACAATTTTTTTTAAGCAAAGATATTTTTTATCTTATTTGCCCCACATTTTAAGCTTTTTTCGGATATCCGCGATTTTTATTATCCGTGGTACCTGTGCCACTCATTTCCACGGATAATCGAGAGTGTACTGTATATATTTCAGCTAAAACCATAGCTTTTTTGGCTTTTCGTTTCAAAATATTGATAAACGGTAAAACAATATACATACAATTTACAATCATTACAACATTCCTGTCAATGTCCATCATTCATTCTAGGTAGTTTGTTCATCAAATGCTAGTAATACCACATTGTTCCCTTAATGGCATCCAAAATAGTCAACCCCCCCTTTAACTTAAAAAATATAACTTCGATTGTACGATTTTACTGTTGTTGTACGTCTAACAAATTTAGTTCATAAATGTAGTACAAAATAAAGAAAAGAAGACAATTGGAGAGTTTGACAAAACCTTTCTCACAAAAACGGGTTTATACAAGACAAATTTAAATGTAGACTGGGTTATCGCGTAGTAAACCTTCTTCTTAAAATTCTTATTTAAAATTCAAATTGTGAGAAGTCCTTTGAAAGATTATGTATATTGTTTGCTTGTTAAGATAGTAGATGAATGTTTCTCTTTGTTACTAGTTAATTAACTGGATGAATGGCTTCTTTTTGTTGCTATTCAATTACCTGGATGTAAAAACGCTTCTCATTGTTATAATTGTTGGTGTGAGTGGAAGAAGGAATTACGTAACGTCTGCTTACATTTTGAGATAATCGGTGCTATTTAATGGAATGTAACACAGAATGTTTCACTTCTATAAAATAGCACAAACTACTTAATCATCTCAAAATTTAAGCCAAGGTCCCGCATGACCCTTTCTTTCACTCATTCTTTTAGTTAAAATTTAAAAACATACACATATTTTCAATGATCTACTTCCCCATGATCTTCTCGAATCGTTTCTAATTTTTACTGAAATTGCCTTTTGAGCGATTCTGTTCTGCACCTTGTTTGCTTATCAACATGGAAGTTGGAAGATGGATGTTTCTATTTGATACTAGTTATCTTGAATTATAACATCAGATTCATGTAGACCGGTGGCACATGTACCTCTTGGGAGGGGTAAAAAAAATTTTAAGGAGTTCAAGATTAGCTACCAAAAAATGTACAAAATTGCATTGGTAACATTTTGGAATTTAATTGGCAAAAATTTGAGTAGTATCGTTACCTGATCAAATATTGAAACAGGAGTATTGCAATACTTTGTTATGTAGCTTCTGAGCTGGTACTGAAAAATAACAACTGTCAATTATCTTCTGATGTTCACGACAACTTCTGCAAGAAAAGATTTTCGAGTTTCACTTACCTAAGAGCAAGTATTCAAACAAGCTTATGGTGAGGATTTTCGATTGCGTTTGACCTAGCTGGAACCAAACATTAGAGCATTCAAGAACTCCATAAAAAGGAAAGAAAAGAAAAAATCAAACTTAGAGTTCCCACTAGTTGTTTCCTTTTTTTTTTTTTTTTTAATTTTGTGTTTGATTAATGAAAACGTTGGGGTACGTAGGTTGGAAACGGAACCCCTGATGTAAGTGGTGATATTTTATGGAATGTAACATGACACGTGACATTACACTTCCGCGAAAAAACACTATCTGCATAATCATCTCAAAATGTAAACAAATGTCACATGACTCCCTTCTTTCACTCCCCCTTCAATTTAAATTCCAACTCTATAACATTTCCAATGTTCTACCCCCCTCCCTAGAGAACTCTCCCAACCGTTTCTAATTTTGACTGAAGTTACAGACCTCCATAAGTCTTGCAACAATGATTTAATAAAGTGTGAAATCAGGTTCTTGAAGCATTCACAGCTCTGTTTTAATGGGATGAATCCTCGTTAATAATTAGCCAGTTATCCGGTTCGTCGGTTAACGGGAACAAAGGAATCCTCTGCTATTCGGGTCGGTTTGCCTATTTCCTTCGAGTTTAGAAAGCTTTCTCGCCAATTTAGAAGAAGTCCCATTTTCTGCTCTCCGAATGAGTGATTTAATGAGGATAACTAATCTTCGTTAAGTGAGGATTAAGCCCCTTATTTCACTACTGTGTCCCCGTTGTGATATCGAGTGATGTCGATGACGATATTTTAAGGAAAAATGCAAATATGTAATATTGCATCGCGTTTTATATATAGAATGAAATTATAATGATGGATTTGATGTGCAAGTTATATGGGCCTCGATACATTAAACACAACAGGAAAGTAATCTTTTATAGTTATCTATCGAAATAATGCGTGGTATGTCGAATGCGTATTTAAAATGTGGGAAATATTTTTAAAACTTTCCAAGTAGTGCTACGACTCCCAAAACTGTCTTATGATTGGGGATTACAAGTTTGAAACCGTTACATATTTCATTTACTTAGGATTGTGTTGTTCCCCCAGGACAGCTATATTCTTCCTGAAATTAAGAGACTGATTACTACAGCTAATAAAGCCCTTTTTGGTTTAAAGCATTCATTGAGTTCAGTTTTTTTTTTTTTTATACCGGAAAGCAAAGTTATCACTTTACAAGACACTCGTACATCCCGTTTTAACTTAACGCCACAAAGACTTGGACCCTAACTATGATGGAGAAAAGACTGTTGAGTACCTTTGAGCGCAGAATCCTTAGAAGCATCTTTGGAAGAATTCTGGAAAATGGAGTCTGGCGTAGAAGAAGCAATTTTGAACTGTTCAATATATTTAAGCACCCAAGTCCTAAGTGTTGTCCATACTATTTAGATTAGCCGTCTAAATTTGTTCTGTCACGTTGTCCGCCTTGACAATAACAGCATTCTAAACAGAGTTTGCATGGCTAAATCATATTGTAACAGAAGACGTGGAAAGCTAAATCTGCACTACGTGGATGCTGTAGAAAAGGATTGTATTGTCCTTAAATCTAAGAACTGGGGGAGCTTAGCTACGAATAGAGGAGGCTGGAAACAGCCTGTTACTAAAGGCCTTGCCCCACCCTGGGCTGTCGTGCCATGGATGATGATAAAGCAGTGTTACGAACGAATCTCAATAGGAATTTTCCTTTTTAACTGCTTTAAGAAACAGCATGAAATAGTCATCTTGCGATAACTCGAAGCTTTAACTCGAGTATTTTTTTATCTCGAAGTTTTCAATGTGTACTAAATTTTTGAGATGACTTTGAGAACTTCCCCTTCTGGTTGCATCACTTCCTGGCGCCGTCTAATTTGTTACTGTATTATTATTATTATGAAATTAAGTCATTTTTAGCAAACTTCAAGCAAATAATAATTACTATTATTTTTTTAAAAAATCTTGATCTAGAGAACGGCCAGGGCTCCTCCCCTTTTTGCCTTTGGATTTAAATATGTAAAACAAAAATCGTTTTTGTACCATTTTTACTCTAGGAAATATACACGTTTGAAACCCCGCCATTCGTTTCTCACCCAATACTTTATTTTTCTCAATACAAAAAAAAATCAATTGAATGTTCTTTAACTGTTAGGGTAACTTCCTGTTTCGTGTTTTTATATCATCAGAGTTTTTTTCCCAATCGTGAGAAATGTTCCACATCCCAACTTTTACTTTTCCCGACGACAACTCTTGGGAAGTTTCGTCACTCATGCAATGACCCCCTTCCTATCACTTACCCACTAAATCCCGCAGCCCGATGCCCTTGTCGCCAAATTCCATTGTTGAGCAAACCGATGACTTGTCATTGTATCTCGTTTATGATCCTCTCATTCACCAACTTCCACTGAGCTTCCTATTGTTCTCCGGACGATGAAGCTCCATCCTGAACCTAAATGCTGTATTAAGGAATCATTCAGAAAAAAAAAGTCTTTCCAGGAAATGTGCTCGGTGCATTTCCGTTCCTGTAGTACCTACTAAAGTGAAATATGTTTTATTTACATATTCTTCCAAGGAAAGTGAATGTTTTCTAGTAAACCTGAAACTCACGTTTCTGGAGAAATGGGTAATTTGGTGAGAATAGAAAGCGGGCCATTTTTCAAGCAATGTAATGCTCCTGTGACAGTTTTATAGATCTCTAGGGTAACTTAAATTTTTCTAAGTTTTGAATTAGATTCTAATTTTTGCATTAAACAATAATGAATGAACTTTTTTTCAAATAAATCAATCTTGACGTGAAATAAGTTGAACTGATAGGCATCAAAATAACTTACTGCAACCATATAGAGCCCTCTTTTGAGATCAAAGAACCCGAAACGAACATTCCAATCGTTTTTAAATTTAGCTGGCAATTTCCATTATTAATATTCGCCTATACCTTTAAAAACTTTAAAAAATCAATACATAGTGTGAAAAAAGAAATACTGTTTGTTTTCCTCAGCCGAGACCTAGAGTCGATTTGCGCATGCGTTAGGTCTGCTCTGATTTTATCAAAATAGAGAGGGAAACCCGGAAGTAAAAGGTGCAAAGGAACATGTTCAGCAGTTCTTCCAATGTAGCGTCGAAAAGGTCAGAGATGGCAAGTGCGAGCGGAAAGTGCCCATCCTTAACCTATCGCCCCTTTTTGAAATAGAATCTGTCCTGAATGGTCGTCTTTGCTTTCGAGAACGGACAGTAGTTCAAGATACGTTAACGCACTTGCACCGTTATGTGTCTGCTCCCGCTTCTTTCGTTTTGCTGCACAATTGGAAGAAAAGTGATGCTATTTCTCTACTTGAGGCTTATGTATGAGTTTGAAATTAGAACGGTAGAACCGAAATATATTTCAATTTCTCATGCTTTCATAATCCAACTCTTGCTACTTTATTACCGTTTTTATGATGGAAAAGTGGGTAAAAAAGCAATGATGTTGTACCATTTACTTATTTACTTTGTAGTAATATTGGCAATGTTCTGTTATGATTATTTTACGAATTTATGTAGCCGACACTTCATACGATTTTATGTACTTTACTCTCCCTCATGCGATTCTATACCCTTCTTTACTCTCCTTCACTCTCTAATCTCCGTCATGTGATTTTACGTACTCTTCATTCCAGATTCTGAGTGAAATCATTATTTATTTTTAATTAGCACGATAATTTAAGGGGAATTAGCTCCCCTCCCCCAGAAATCGTAGAGGAGGGGCCTGTGTCCCACATGCCCCTGCGGTAATCAGGCTCTGATAATGCTATGTACTCTACTCTTTTTTCACGCGTTTTTATCTACTCTACTCTCCCTTCATACGATTTTATCTACTCTCCCCCACCCCTCCCTTCATACAATTTTATCAACTCTCCTTCATGCGATTCTATGTAATCCTACTTTCCGTCACACGTTTTTATGTAGTCGACTCTCCCTTCATATAATTTTATTCACTTTACAACTCTACTCTCCTTCATACGATTTCAAGAACTCGAACTTCCCTTGCCAGACCTTTGTGATTAATCTGAAAAGAAAATTGCGATTACTCACACAATCTATTGGGCATGTGTTGGTACTGTACGTCTCTTTCTCGAATTACGCTTTGATTTGTGTATCGATCGAGTCGTTTTTATCATACCAACACACGGTCACTGACCTTTCACTAACTTGATTCTTTAATAAAAAAATTTTGAAAAAAAAAATAGAACCGACTTCAAAATTGCTCTAAAAAGTGAAAAATAATTTTATTCTTTAAACACCATCGATAATACTTTTAAACATAATTTTTGAAGTTGGCGCAAAAACGATCGATAAAACCATTCACAGCCATAACTCAACTACAAGTATAAATTTAACCACGTCCAGTTTCTTCACTGCCACATGCATTACGCATTGATGACAGCATATTTGAGTAACGATATAAATGTTTCGTTCCTAAGTTTGGATGATTTTTTGATAAAAATATGAACGAAGCATGGTTACAATGGATTTTACTTTTTGTTTTTGCGCCAACTTCAAAAATTATGTTTAAAAGTATTATCGATGGTGTTTAAAGAATAAAATTATTTTTCACTTTTTAGAGCAATTTTGAAGTCGGTTCTATTTTTTTTTTCAAAATTTTTTTATTTCATTCTTTTTAGTGTAAATGTAGATATTTCAGTAAAAGTAAGAAGTTGCCTAGTAAGAAGTGCGGCTCTATATCACTGTATTGCTTTAGAAAAGCCTTTATTCAAAATTATCATTACAATTACTATTAATGTTACAGTTATATGGCACCAAACTTTTATAACAATGAGTTTCATATTGTCGCGTAGGTGAAGATAGCGAAGACAATGTGAAAGCCAAATGAAGCGAATATTCGTTAGTCTCAACTCGAGATCTTAATTCAGAACCACGAATGAACGTAACATCTCCTCATATACAACTTGAAAAAGTGCTGGAACTTTCCAGACTTGAAAAAATACAGAAATTAATAGAACATTCGAGAAAATACGGAAAACAGTAGGAACGAAATTTTAGTAAAATTCACTTTGTCCTAGTCGGGATTTGAACCCAGGTTGCTCGTGTGGGAGACGAGAATTCTACCACTGAGCCACCGTTATCCACGGATGACAAGTGCGAACTTCGCTACAATATCATTTTAATCATTTAATAGGGAAATTTACTGTTTTTTGCCCATAACTTTTTTTCTAAAGAACAAATATGGTCAAACAAAGTAATGGGACCTAAGTTGAGCCATCCTCTATCCATTAAAAAAAGAATCATCAAAATCGGTTCACTAGGTGAGACGCTATGAGTGGACAAACAAAAAAAAAAAAAACATACATACGGTATGAACTGATAACCGCCTCCTTTTTGAAGTCGGTTAAAAAACAAGAAAAATGCAACTAACGCATTCAAATTTCATCTATGTGATAATAATACTCATAAAGTTTATTAAAATATTGATTTAAGTACAATTACTTATCACTTCATTGCAAAAGTTCTACGACTTGACAATCGAAAATTTCAACCTTAATTTTAAAATCTAGTTTTCATTTCAAAACACATTTATCTGAGTTTGATTAGCATTTAGAATCATGTAATCATACGTGAGTATTAAGTTTTAAAAAACATACACTTTTGTGCATTTATTATGGATTTTTCGGTTTCAGTAATGAATGAATAGAATTACTATCTCTAACTACTTACAGTAATGCAAATAACGATGATGCATTTGAAGACAAAGAACTCGGGAAAACATAGTTACTACTAAATTTTGAGCCATTTTCACTTTTTTTTTTTTTATTTGCCGTTTTGTGGTGTGGGCGGGAAAGAAAGAACAAAAAGATAAATTATTAAAACGAAGCGATTTTGAACTTATAGAATATTTCTGAATTTGTCAAAGAGTCATCACATTTTTCGAATGTCTCCAAAAATAGAAACTAAAAATCTTCCTTCCCAAATGTTTCTAAAAAATGTAATGTAAAAATTTAAGCAATTTGCCTAAATTAAAAAAAAAAAGAACCGAAAGAAAAACAAATTAGGGGAGGATGCATGATTTGAGATAGTGTTTGCAGTTTGGAGGCGAAAAGTAGTTTAACCAAATTCCATGCTGTCTGGTGGTTAGAACTGCAATTCCCATGTAATCCAGTGGTTATAGTCGCTGTCTTTCATCCAGACAATCTGGATCTACAAATTTGTGCTTCTTCTAACGTTGTTTTGTCTTACTTTACCACCTCTTCACTCAATTCTATACTCTCCACTGTCGTCTCGATGTAAACTTTTTTTAAACGTTGTTGCATTGTAAATAACACTTGCATTGAAATATTTGTGAAACGTTCTTTGTTTTCTAAAACATACGAGGACTGTTCAGAAAGTATCGATACTGAATTTATTATGCAAAAACATACATACATAAAAAGGTTTTGAGTCAACTTCCTTCGAAATATGTTCCATTGGCAGTAACACACTTGGCCCAGTGATGTTTCCAGTCCTCGAAACATTTCTGGAACTCAGACTTTGGGATGGCCTGAAGCTGCTGCGTCGAATTCTGCTTTATGGTTTCAATGTCCTGAAACCGGTGTCCTTTTAAGGTGTTCTTGATCTTGGGAAAGAGGAAGAAATCTGGAGGTGACATGTCCGGCGAGTAGGGAAGATGAGCTACTTGGGTTGTTTCGTGTTTTATCAGAAACTGCTGCACAAGATTGCTGGTGTGCGCTCTGGGGCTCCATCATGTTGAAGCATCCAGCGAGAGGGCGCCCACAACACCGATCGTTTTCTGCGCTGTTTTCATCATCTCGTGGGTTTCGGTGCCCTCACATATTTTCTGTACGAACGCACGCAAAAACTCCACATGAAAGAAGTCAGTGTGACTGAACGGCGCGCTGTACACACCTGCCGATTTTTGTGAGACGAGGTGAGATATGCGCTTCATAGTACAGTAAAAATAGGGGTCGGACCCAAACATCCAAAAAAAAAAGCTAAACCTGGTGCAAATTGTTTATTACCCTCCCAATAAGAACAGGTAAAAAGTCCCACCCCATTGTGCGTCGGGTTTTGGAATGGGGGGCATCTAAAAATTGCAGTTTTGAGTATTTTTTCAGAATTTTTAGAATAAATTTAAAGTGAGAATATTATGTTATACTAAATTTAAAAGCATAGAATTAAAGGTGTTTGACCCCCAAGAGGGATGACAAAACCCACAAATGCTACAGAGCCCCCCTATCCCCGTAAAGCGAAGCAGTACCCCCGAACCCCCCTCCATACATTTCATATGGAAACATTATTTTATGCTAAGAAAATTGTTAGAAATCAAGTGTGTCCATTTTCCAAGAGCGATGGTGCACCTCCTCTCAAATCTACAACACCCCCCCCCCCCTTCTGCCAAATAAAATAAATCCTCCCCCCCCCACCTTTTATTTCAAGTAGAAGTATTATTTCATGCAAATCTAAAATGCATAAATCAGGACTGTCCACCCCATAAGAACAGTAGCTCACGTCCCAAAACGAAATTATGTACTAAAATATTATCCTCCCCCCCCCCACCTCTGATGGTGCACATTTCATTAAATGGCCAGAAAAATAACGCTGAACTGTTTTTTGCTTTCAAATGATTTCTCCTAAGCTTGTAACAAAAAGTCTTCGTTATCAAGATGTTTTTTGGAATCTAGATCCTCAGCAAAATCGTTATTGTTGCAGCTATGTCTAACACAGTTTGTGCATATAATTGAGCACTTCAGTCTACTTTCAGACTTTTCAAACATTCACTATATCCAATGAATCCCTCAGAGCAAGCATAAGATTTGAGACGCAGAAAGTCTTCTAGAGCAGAAGGCTTGGCTGTTGTAATAGGACTTCATTTATATTTCTGTGGTGCTTTCTTTAGACTCATCAAAAATGACACTAGCTTTTCCATACTTACAAGTGACCTACACGCTGCATTGCTGGCATATTTCCTTGAAACTTACATATTATTACCAAAAATATGTTCAAGCGGGTATCTTCCTTCTATTACATATGAGGCAGTGAGAAGCAAAGGGCAAAATTAAAAATTTGGAGATAACCAGTACAAATGGTTGGTGAACCTCTCCTATATCTTGGGGCAAGAAATGGTCCTAGTAGACCTGGTAGTTGCTTCTATACAGCATGATTTAGAAAAAAAAATCAATGAAAGTCTACCTAGGATCTTATCTTTAAACGCGTTTTATTCAAAACTTGAAAATGTCCACTTACATCCCTTTGCTTCTCACTGCCTCATATATGACACCAGCTGTTCGTTCTGTGATTTTGGATGAACCTTTTGCTTCAGATAATAGTACTTTAACGATACAGGATTTCTTTCCTTCTGAAACCAGATTCATCGAATACTGATGAAGGATCAGCGCATAACTCGTACCAGAAGTTTTTAGCAATTTGTTATTCCATCTTTACTGTTCATACCATTCGGTGTAAAAGATGGTTTGGGCTTACACATCTTTACAGATAGTAACTACTCTCGTAACAGAAGCTAAAGACATAACTGCTTACATTCTTTACAAAGAAATGCCACAAAATTGTTTGCCTTCAATATGATTTGATGTTACTACCCGAACGTTAAAGGTCTCATCGCAACTCACTTTATCATCAGCGAGCAATACTACTACCAACTTGAGAGGGAAGAAACTTCTGGGGCTTTAGAAACGGATTGAGATTTCCAAACTGAGAGACAAAAAGGTGTAAATATTTAGCATTCTATTGATGTATTGCTCATTGCTCTCATCAAGACTTGTTCTATCGTTGAATCACTACAGGTTCTAGACCACCTGAATTTGTCACTGCGTTAGATCGATGGATAGCTGATGTTTGATGTGATCAAATTTTTTTTATCGCATGATGTACTCAAAAGTTTCAGATAGAGTTGCAAGTATATGTCCGCATATTTAGCATAATTCACATAACTAGCTGCGTAAAAGAGAGGTAGCTTGGTGTTTGCAAATGAGAACCCCCACCGACTTAGAGGGTGCAGAATTGCAGCATTGCCCGTCTCACTATTGGCAATTCCGGTTTGTCCCACCCTTACGGTGATGGCAAAAGATTGTAGAAAAGTTGAAGTAAGTTAATCAAGAAGAAGTAGGGAAACTTTGGTCAATTTGGACTTTTTTTATGCTGCACAGGAATTTTTTTTCCAGCGCTCTAAACAGTTTAATAACTCCAGTCACAAATAGTTTGGTTACTGAGCTCGCTTAGATCTTTTAGAATTATCATTCTGACATTACCATATCATTGTGAGGCATTTTGTACTTCGGAAAAGTTTAAGTCAGGGAAATTTTTTCGTGAACTTCACTGCAAATGTGCACTCACTATGATTTTGGAATGTAAATTCAGGGTCCCCCCCCCCTCAAAGCGATGGCGCACCCCTTAAGTGTGACGGAGTACCCATCAAGAATAAAAGTCCTCAATAAAGAAAGAAATACCCCTTGAAAAAACTGCCTTAAAAATTCCAATGACGCAAAGCTGCTCCATGGACCCCCCCCCATTCCCCCCCCCCCCGCCTGTACACCCCTGTTAATTAGAATTTTTTTATGTGAGAGTTTATTGTTTTACTATTATAGAGTGGTTTCTGCGAGGTTTCAGAATTTTTTTTAAGTAATAGAAATTATTTTTATTTAAATAGGGGATTATTTCGTTTCCCCCCCCCTTCCCCCCAAAACCCGACGCGCAAAGTGCTGGGACTTTTTACCCCTTCTTGCTGGAAGGGTAAGAAGTAATTTGCAACAGGTTTCACTTTTTTTTTTGGATGTTTGGGTTTGGCCATTTTTTGGCCTAATTTTACTGTACTATCAGTCTCGATACTTTCAGAACAGCCCTCGTATATTTAAATCTTAAACATGGAGCTCCTAACTACATGCGTCGACAACACAAAAAGTTGTTTCATCACTTCAGTATGCAAACTTCGAGCGATGCATTCCGCACTTTCAGTGAACTTACTTGTTTCGTCGCTAGTGCATAAAATCGAAATTTTCCATTCTATGTAAAACCGAAAACTACATAATCGTCTCTTGGCTGATTCGGAAAAAGTCGTCTTCCTAATCGCCGACGTGCCCGTTCAAGGACGTTTAACTCTCTTCCCGCCGCGGGCTGCATTAATTCTCCTGGAGGAGTTACCGACCGGAGCGAAACAATGCGATAGCGAAAATAAAAAGGTAAGCATCAATGCCAAGCAGCGCGGAAATAGATTCCGAAAGAATGTCATAACTGTATCCGTAGGTGAGACCCCTGAGGGGGACGAATAGCGTCTCGCTCTGGCTGGCAAGACAATGAAAATGCAGTTTGCGCCTCGGGGGCTATAAGGATCTCAGCCTCATATTTGTAGCTGGGATGAAGAACAGTTGCGATACTAAATGGAGCAAAAAGCGCCACCTTATTTATTCAGTCCACTTAAAGAGGCAACGAAAGTGCCAGCACCATATCAAAACTAGATCTGAACTAGATAAAAATTGCAATTGCCTGAACGTTAATCTTGTAGACAGAAAGGGAAGAGGAATTTTATGTTGATGGTTGCTTCCTGCATTACTTCTTGTAACTTCAGCTGGTTCTGCTGAAAGAGAAGTAGAATTGGAAGATATAAGGCCACGCCCCTTCTCCAGAATCGTATCAAACGTCGTCCCTAAAGAGGTTTGATACCTCCCCCCCCCCCCCGCCAAAATATTAAGAAAAATATATTAATACATATTTGTTAGTCTTATACATCGAATGGGAAAATGAATTTTGTTAAGGAAACGGTGGTTTCCCTCATTACATCTTGGGTAGTCTAACCAAACCAGAAGTAGAGCTGGAGAGTGTAAGACCACGCCCACTCTCTAGAATCATATCAAACATCGTCCCATCTTATAGCATTCTACATTCAAAAGTAGAAAAATAAATTATATTTTTCGTTAGTCTTACACATCGAATGGGAAAATGAATTTTATGCAATCAGTGACTTCCTACATTACGTCTTGGGTAGTCTCCACACTTTAGCTAGTTCTGCTAAATCAGAAGTAGTTCTGGAGAGTATATGACCACGCCCCCTCTCTGGAATCATATCAAACTTCATCCCATCTTACAGCGTCCCGCATTCAAAAATGAAGAAAAAGATATATAAATGTTTATTAGTCCTGTACATCGAATAAGAAGAGAAATTTTACTCTTGTGAATCTTTTGCTTCCGCTGTACTTTTTGAGCAGTCTTCATAATTTATCTTGGTCTGCTAAATCAAGTAGTATGACCTAGATTCCCTCATCTGGTTCCGCTGTCTTTCATCAAGACGACTCTGACTCAATCCTCGACATGGGTGATAGGAATAGGGAACCCCCTCCTCTTCCATGTTGTATGGCAATCCCAAGACCTCGTACTTGAAGTGAGGATAACTAGTATGAATTGAAAGGTATAAGATTGCGTCCCCCTCACTAGAATCGTATCAAACTTCGTCCCACTTTAAGCGTTCTACCTACAAAAGCAGATAAGAAGTGTAAATGTTTGTAAGTCGTGTAAATAGAATCTGAAGATTGAGACTTGGCCACGCCCCCAACACGTGGTATCGGAAGATTCTATATGCGTCTTTTGGGGATGAGGCTTCAGACCAACACTGAGAAAGGTTGCCAGTTGGCCATTGTTATCGCGCTGGAAGAAGACGAGTGTTCTATAATTTTCTAAGAAATCACCTTCCACCTTTTCGCTTGAAAAAAAGGTGTGCTACAAAGACAATTGTTCGACTTAAAAGTATTTTAAGGTTTGCAATGAATTTCTATACGTTTCGGGTTAATTTATCATTGATTTTGCAAAGGAAATCCTAAACTTTCTGTTTTTCACCCTAAGTAAACATTTTCTGAAAACAATGTGAACAGTTGCGGGTGAAATTGGAAGGACAATTTTTCCTTCTATTCTGCTGAAACCTTCACAGATCTCAAACGTGGGTTTTTCACAGATTTTCTAATTATAAATCTCTAATCGCATATTGTTAACTTTACTGGTCAACCACTTCTCACCTTATTTTCGATCCAATTTTCTTCTTTAAAGCGTTTATTAAACATTACACAGTGGTATGGGATAAATGAACTACTTTTGCAATATTTCGAACTGTTTTACTTCGAATATAATAAAGAGTTAATACATTTTCGAATTGTGTTTGTTGTTACTTTGCGAATACGAGCCATTAAAAAAAAAAAAGACAGACGATAATTTTAATTTCGAATTTTTCTGAAAATATTTCTCTGTCGCCTCATTTTTGGCCCATTTCAAAGATGTAATCATGTAGAAACAGTATGAAAAAGTATTGAACTACTATTTCAATTCCTAGACACTTCATTTTTTAACCGCACACATTTAAAGCGTACGAACAATTTTGGAAGCCACAGTAGGTAAGTTGCACTCTGTGTGACACATTTCAGTACTTTAGTAGGTACTATCTTTTTTTAAATATGGCTTTTTTTCTTCAAAAATGAAAAAAGAAACAAAACAAAAGCTTTTCACATGCCAATATGGTTATCTGCAGAATAATTGAATAAGTGCCTGAAACAACGTTTTATGTTACTGTTTTGACCTATTTATTTTTGTGAATACGAAACAATATATAGTTTTTTCGATTACTCTAAAAGTAATTCAGTTCTTCCAGTACTTTTACCGAACAGCGTTACGTGTGGGGATCATAAAATAAGCAAAAGTTTGTTTCCCGTATTCTAATATAGCTGATAACAAGGACGGAAACAAGGGAGGGGTGATGGGGGGGGGGGACTCCCATCCTTGAGTCGAGATGCAGAACCCTTCTACGGCATATTTTAATGCTGAAGTTGAAAATTGTTTTAGCCTATCTTCAATAGTTTTACGAAGCTCTTGCTGTCTGGAAAATGAAATCGTAGCACATATTTTAAAACTTTATTGATAGGGATCCGAACTTTGTACAGGAAGTATTTCAAAATTCCAAAACTCAATTTAGACGATTTTAGATGATATTAAATAGGGTTATAGGATTCAAGGGCTCTTATCAGGAAAGTTTCAAAAAAAGAGAAACTATTAAGGGACACCTTTGATGGCGTTAAGTTAAGGGATGGGGTTTGGTACACTCCTTCGCAGTTTTGTAGAAAAGGAAGTCCCCCCCCCCTCCCAAAACAACTGAAATGAGACGATCTTTCATGGTGTTTAGAAGGGGGGGGGGGGGAGAGGTGGAGGGTTTGCGAATTTATAAAAGGGTAAGGGTGTGAAATCAATCACCCCCTCCTTGAATAGTTTCTGGATCCGTCCTTAGCTTTGAATGTAAAATGCATAATTTTTAGCAAGAAACGTTGCTTTCGTCAACCTATTCAACATATTTCACAAAATTGGCAAGAAAGCTGACTCAACCAAAAAAAAAAAAAAAAACAGCAATGGAGAAAATTTAGGTTTGGCGCAATAGTAATTTTAAGCGATTTAGTCTCAAATATTACAATATGCGCAATCCACTTATTATGTGACGTTTGTCAATTAGTTTTTGAAGTATAGATACATAATGCATACTTTAAGCTCGAAAAATATTCTTCCAAATTATGAAATTTTAATGATGTGTCACTATTGATGAAATCGTTTCTACCCCCTCCCTTCTCACCATCTAAATTTGCGATTTTTGTGTCGAGAAAGAGCATTAAATTTAGATTTTAAATCAATAACCGGTACGGTTTTCCGAAATTTTGAATTCTGTCACTTTCTTTGCCGGGGTGCGATATGATTATTTGTCAAAAACATACATGATCATAAAAAAAAAATGTGACTAGCGCTATCCAGGGGGAAGGGGGAGCCGGTCTTTTCCCTTAAAGCAATTGTTAGTGCGATTTTGGTGACATATAGCAAACCTAAGGAGCCGTTCACGAATGATGTCACGCTTGAAAGGGGTAGAGAGGGAGGGTTCGGGGTTCATGAACTTCTGACAGTTAGTCTCAAGGGGGAAGGAGGGGATTACAAGAAATGTGACTTCACACACTTTGGTCCAAATAAAAGCGTTTGTTATAGCAATATGTTCATCGAACATTGCGTGAGATGTGGATGTGACGAGGGGAGAGTGTAAGGTGAAGTGTAACTTTCATTATGGACAATCCATGTGAACGTTAAGCTACTGTGTACTGAAGTGTTAAACCAAATTCCTTTCTGCCCCCCCCCTCCTGGAAACGAAGTTGGTTATCCCCCCCCCCCCGTCCCCGCGCTGGAAAATACTCGCCCTGCGGGTAGTTGTCATCTCTTAAGACGGTCCTACCGATGAACCTATAACTTTAAAACAGTATTCCAATCAAAGTCACTTTTTATAACGCACCGAAAATTATTACATATTTCTAAACATGAACATTCATGCAATACTTAGAGAAATAACCTCAATTGCATTAATATATTGATTGATTTTTTTATTGTTTTCTCATTTACTTTTATCTCTTACATGTAAATCCTTTCCGGAACAATTGGCCAGTCCCCGCCTTTGGTTCAACCAGGTTTTTTTTTTGGGGGGGGGGGACTTATGTTCGAATAATGTTTTCAGCATTTTTTAAAAATAACTGCTACTGTAGATCTACTGACTGTATATCCACTCTATATGATCTGAAATTTTGCACAATCCATACAGATGCATCAAAGACCCAACCCCTAAGAGCTGCTGAGTAAACCCCCCCCCCCCTCAAGAAAAGAGAAAGGGAGATAGAGATACTAAGTCTTCAAAAAGAAC
This sequence comes from Uloborus diversus, assembly GCF_026930045.1. Lineage (NCBI taxonomy): Eukaryota > Metazoa > Arthropoda > Arachnida > Araneae > Uloboridae > Uloborus > Uloborus diversus. The sequence goes on along the minus strand of NC_072732.1, from coordinate 178,480,321 downwards.
GCAACCCTTAAGCATTTCAATGCCACAGTCTGTGGCAATAAAATTTTCTTGCCTCCCACCCCTCCTTTTTTTTTCATCAGCGCACTTGCAATTCCGAATATAGGACGTTAGTGTTTAAAAGGATATCGTTCAAAATTCAGAAAGCCTATCCTTAATAGAAATGTTTCATTCGGAAAACAAAATACCTTACTTTTTTTTTTGTAAATACAATATTTAGTTCTGAAATTTTCAGTTTAAAGGGTAAAGATTCCACGTAGACGACTATTACGCGAAGCTAGAAACGAAAGAAAAGAGCACAAAGACATTTTCGCAAATTTAAATGCCCGCCAAAGTTAGGGTTGTCTCAATTGCAAGCAGTAGCTATCGCCCCCGCGCTAAAATTAGCTCTGCTTTCGGGAAGGCGTTCCGAAGTGTCTTCTCCTCATGAATGCACAATAGTTCTATTAAGAGTTAACAAATAGTATGACTTGGAAGGCATAAGAACACGCCCCCTCACTGAAATCCTATCCAACTTCATCCCATTTTAAATGGTCCCACCTCTAAAACGGTTCCTTGATAATATGCACTTCCCCGATAACCAACTGTGGTACTATTCTTAACAATCGGTAGCCGGTACATTCACTACACTCACCATAATATGCAAAAAAATCTTTTTTTCAGAAACCATTAAGTCTGAAAAATCCTTGGATGCGTCATTTATTTATTAAATTCTACTCCTCTGACCTCTTATTTGTGTACATATAGGTAGGTGCATTGGTGGATTACTGAATATCTGAGATTTTAAAGATACTTAATACTAATTAGAGCCTGTATGACAATAGAACTAATTTCACAGAAAATGTATTGTCCTTAACTCCACAGAAAGGGACTTTTTTTTTTTTTTTTTTGGTGCCCGTTTCTGTAAAATAAGTCTTGATAAAGGACATTAAACTTAAACTGGAATGATTTTCTTTTTCACATATTTTCGGATTGATTTGAAGCCTAGTTTTAGGTGGAAAGAGTTACGTTATTGTTTGCTAGTGGTTTAGTTAGTCAATTATTAATTAGTTACTGTAACTGTTTGGCACACGTATTGCAGTAGTTTTTTCCTCATACTCAATTATGAAAACTACTCTGTTTACGTTCTAAAGCCGACATTGCAAAATTCCTTTTTCATTTTGAATTCCGGTTTTTCACGATAGCTCTTCTTTGCTAAGTTGAAAAGCCTTAAAATACACTGAAATTATTTTGAGCGTTATTCTAATACGAGTCTTATTTCCGGCGGGCATAAGTGTTCCACTTCTCTTTTACTCAAATTTTGGTTCCAGAAAACGCTCTTTCCAAGACATATCCGCATTGAGTTAGGAAACAAAGGCTGCCCACTTGAGTTCGCATTTTCAGAAACTCCTTGCAAATGATTCTGCTGGCAAAGTCAATCACCTTCCGAAGTCTGTTTTCTCATCATTTGTTGCGCCTCGAAATGTCTCAGGGAAGCAAAACCATTCGAGCGTTCGCTCGATTTTTCCTCCTCTCCTCCCTTTCGCGTTCGGCAAACGAGGCTTGGGAACATTGTTGAGTACCTATTCTTTTTCTCTTTCATTTTTTTAAGGATTCTTTTTTTATGTTCTTGGTTTTTTTTTTTTTCTTGGGTTTACCTAATGTACTTTTAGAATGTTTAGATTTTATTTCATCAAGCATGAAATCTCAACTGCCAGCAGCTTGTAAGTACTAAGCCTTAAATGGCTTCCACGACGAAAAGAAAATGAACAAAATCGACATCAAAAGGTTTGCCATAACACTCTTCACAAACAACTGCTTTGTATGCTACCAAGTAAATGGAAACAAATTTACGTTTAATCTGCTGCTAATTCTCATCGAAAGTATGGTGCATTCACACCAAGGAGGAAGGAGGGTACTTTCTACTTCGTGATTCACACCTACTATAAAAGCGACAACATGGGTTTGTCGTAATACGCTGTTGCTATGGTTATCAAACTAATGACGAGGATTTGTCTGTTTTAGCTGACGTCATAGCGCAGTCAACAAATCACGATCTTCTGAATGAAAGTAATTTTTAAGGATGGAATAAAAGATGCCAATGACTCAACAACAGGGAAACGGCATCAACACCTGGTGTTGATGCCAATCAACTACGCCATGTCGATAGCTCAGTGAATGACAAGTACTGAAACTTTACAACGATTTTTTTGTTTCTGTCGTACTCGGTGTGAATGTAGCTTTAAACGCCATTGCAATAAATGCCACGGGTTCTAAACCAGGTCTAGTCTGCCGATTTTCAAGATGCAGAAAATCACCAGCGTCCATGTCGTGTAGCACTTTAAGGATCCTTTGAGTATTTATTTCATTGGATACTCTCTGGTAAAGTAAAATTCTAGTGCAGTTTCGCGTAGCAAGAGCCTAGGTGCATCCGTCTGGTGGGAAACTGGGCATAAAAATTCACAAGTGCAAATGGTTATCTGCCGATATTGGCGTTACATGAAAGAATGGATGCCAGCCTCGGGGGATGTATTGAGTCTCCAAACAAATGACGAGGAGCCAATAGGCAACACCATTAAACAATTAGACTTTTTAATGCCAAAAACCGCACTACTTTTCTCAAAAAGACAAAACTACCTTATTGACTTACTTTGTTGACTCCGAACTAAATGAACGTTAATTTGGTTTTCTGATAAGTAGTTTGAACCTCAGTATACCTGACATTAAGTAATCCTGAAGTTTTTGACTACTTGGAGTACATCTAAACTATACTGCGCTCACGGTAAATATAGAGAAAGAAATGCGCCATTTGAAAACAACAACCGCGTGTTTGGCGTAGAAAAGAATAAATTAGTGCCAGGAAGACGGCGAATGCAAATACCTTTGATTTACTCTATTTTTTTATTTCAGAAAAATTCCCCCAAAGTGTATATAGTGACAAAGTTTCTGGCAACCTGTTTATTTCTATTCTATCTTTTCCGTGAGCAGTATAGCATTTTTAAGGTAGTGTTAACTGACATTAAAGCAAAGAATTCTGTTCTGCGTTGTAAAAACAAATTGGCTGGAGTTGGCATTAAATGAATCAAGTTTGACTCATTTCTCCCCCTTGTCGGTTGCGTTTCACATTCTTCTTGTGCATTCAGGGCCGACGAGAGGCAATGGTGGATCTACCATGCCGCAAATGCGAGGGGCTCTTACGACCATACGCTCCCCAAAGGGGATTCAAAAATGTACATGATTAATGTTCTGCATAGTTATGTGATAGACAAAGGGAACCTCAAAAGCTCAAAAACAGTATTTTTGGCAGGCCTACAATCCAGTAAATCTGCTACTGACGATAGGCCATGTCAGCTTAGTCGAAAATTAGGGGCCCAGCTCAGTGGCGGTTCGTGGCTTAATTTGGTGGGTGAGCCCGCTGTTATCAAGGACGCCCTGATGGAGGTCATTGTGGCCTCCCAAAAGTTTCTTTATTTGGCAAATTTGGAGTTCATATAGCTTTTTAGGCCTAATGTATCTTCTAATTATGTTTTAGTATATGTGCATTAGGGTGTCCCAAAAAAATGAAAGTCGTTTTTTTAAAACGCATACCCTCTTATTTTTTTCCTTTTATATCAAAACCGTTGGGAAAAACGTTTCATGCAATTTGAAGCACGGTAACCCGTGCCGACTTGCGCCTAAAGGCCTAAACGTGTAAATAGCACGTGTATTCATATAAGCAAGCTAATGCTGGCGACGCGATATTTTTCAAAGCTCAAAACAGCTGTAAATAGTGCACAGAAAACAAATGAAAACAGAAAAACATATGTTGGGGGGAGGGGGCTTATCCGTAGTAATTTGCAAACCGTCAAACATGTCAGTACGAATACATTCCTGTCAGCGAGCGCAGTATAGTCCTTCCATAGGGAACGAAACATGGCAGTGGAATTGCAAAGTTTGAAAAAAAGGATATTTTTAATAGGAGTCGTAAAACAACAAACTACGGGCTTGAAACTTCCCTCTAACGGACAAGTTCTGTCGGTTTTGTTTTATAACATTCGAGAAGTAAATTTAACCATCAGTGAAAGTGCAAATATCGCTATTCGGGAATGCATCATCTTTTGGGAAAAGGCACGCGTTCCCACCAAAAAATAAATTGCTAAATTGTGTGAATAAACTTAAAAACCTGTATTAAATCTAGAGAGACTTACAAAAAAAATGCAGAGAAACTGCAAGAAGTATTCAGGCAGCGCCAACAAGAATTTTCAAGTAATTTAAACAATTGATTCAATATTGCACATGCTGATGCACTTCGGTTAATCAAAATAGAGGAAGATGGGACTGTTGCCTGCTTTGAGTGCTCAAAAATCAAAAGAAGATCGCTTATCTATAGTTATTTTATATGGATGTGACGGAACAACTCATTGCTGAGGCTAAACTGGATAATTCCACAGGAAAAGAACAAAGGCTGTTTGAAAGGCAGTTTTAGATTGGAATCTCGAAGACAAAGTTAAGTTGTGATATTACAGCTTCCAGAACAGGTCCTTTAAGTGGTTCCTGCTCTATTCTTGAGCAAAAATTTGATAGAGAAATGCTTTCCTTTGCTTGCCGCCATCACATATATGAACTGATCTATCTCACTTAAATACAGTGCTATGGAGGAGCTGCGGAGTTGTTCCGAACTGTACCCTAACTTGGAAAATTTACTTGACTTTTACCGTGCTGAACTTACTAATATTACGCTCGGGGATGACTATCAAGAGTTGACAGAACTGCCTATCATATTTTTAGGTGGATATACCAGAAAATGAATTTAAAATAAGACCACCGGGAGTCATACACAAAGCTCGATGGATGGCTCGAGCGATTTACTCCCTAAAACTATTATATTTAGTTCACAACTAAAATTAGATACGAAGGAAAATGAAGCATTGTTTGATGTCTGCTTTTTTGTAGTGACAGTATACGTGAAACCATGACTTCAATGCATTTTGACAGTCAAATCACCCAAAAAAGATTTGTGCTTTTTGATAAAAGTGTACGAAAATGTGGACCCAATTATCTCAAAAGCTGCTCTACAAAAATTCATCCAGCTTTTATGGTATGGTCAATAATATTTCATTCCTTTATGTGAAAAAGACTGTCTCAAAGCTTAGTGCAGTAAACGATGCAGCTGAAAGAGCGGTAAAAATGATGCAGAACTTGCATCGTTTGCTAACAGCTGATGAGGAACAAAAACAATCTGTTACGTTGTGTTCAAGAGCAGTAATGAATTATGCTGTTAGCAATTTTTCCACTGTAGTCGCCATACAGGATTTTAGGTCCAACTTTGACCTCAAGTCGGCACGGGTTCCCGTTATTTAATTGCAATGGAACTTTTTTCTCATGTTTCTGAGGTGAAATGGAAAAAATTTGGAGGGTATGCGTATTCGATTTCACAAATTTTTTTTTCGCCATTATATTTTGGGACACCCTAATGTGCATGCTTTATTTATATCATTCGGTAAAGTTCAGAGTTTCATTTTGTGAATTGAGAACTCAACCACTCTCCTCCCATCTCAAAAGGTCGGGTTGCCTCTGACGATTGTATAAAGTTTTCACAAGAAAGTGGGAAAGAGATAAAATGAAGAGAACTAAGGTGGGCGTGCCAAATAAGGCAATGAAGACCAATAGGACCCCCCCCCCCTCTTTTTCCCCCATACAGAACAGCAAAAATTAGATTGTGACTGGGATCATGCAGCAGAATTAAGTTTCACTTTAACATGCTTCGTTATTATATGAAGTAGTGAGAAGCAAAAGGATGTATGTGGACATTTTCAGTTATGAGAGAAACGCGTTTAAAGATAACGTCCTAGGTAGGCTTTCATAGATATTTTTTTCCTAAATCATGCTGCAGAGCAGCACCTACCAGGGCTATTTTGTGTTATCTCTTGCCCTAAGACAGAGGAGAGGTTCACCTACCATTTGTACTGGTTAACTCCAAATGTTTAATTTTGCCACTTACATCCCTTTGCTTCTCACTGCCTCATATATATCAAATTATGAAACTGGTAACTAATTTTTCTAGAAACACAGTTTACTTAATTACCAATATATTCTTTTTATAAGAAATTTAAATTACTTTTAATTTTCATTGTGTGTTAATTTAGGTTTGCTCAGCGTTAGAATACTCTATCGTAGAAAAGGCATGACAATAAGGCCAACACGATTAAGACTTATTACTTTAACCAAATATCATAGCTTATACGAAAATTGAAAAAATCTCACCCAATGAAGATTATATTTTTGAATTAAAAGCTGCACCTAAAATAAAGTCTTAACTCTTATTATATTAGCACGACACTGAAAACCAAATGAACCTAAATTCAAACTGAAACTTAAAAATGGCAAACGCCTTTTCGAAAATGAAATGTCCATTCAGAAATTTCGAGAATGCGCTCTAAGTTCCATAAAGAAAAATAAACAAATTAAAATGGACATCCCATGCAATGAAATGAGTGGGAGCCCAAAATATTATAAACCCTAGTACCTCATAGTAACAGCCGTTTAAGATTTAAGAAAAGGAAAAAATGGATTAAATCAAAAGAGAAAGCGATAAGAGAACTTTTCTTTTCCCCATGGGGTGGACTCCGAAAATTCTGCCCATCGCCTCACTGAAACTAAGTGTAAGCGACGCGAGAAGAGACACATTCCTCCCATTGCCTCTACTATTGTTATTGGATGAAGATATTTTTCGATGGGGCAGGAAGGAAGCCGGCCCATACGCATCGTTCGGGGTGATGTCGCTTGCCTTTCGTTACTTTGATTTAATGCTCGCAGTTGGTTAAGTTGTGGGCCGCCGTTAAAATGGCCTAAAGAATCATTCTTAAAGCGCTGTCGCTATTTGATAGAAAAGGAACACTTTTTTTCTTATATTAGCGATTAGCAGAATGCTAGAAATTTAAAATCAGTTTCATGCCCTGATTTTATTTAAAACTGAAACACAAAAGACATTTTTAAATAATCTAATTATGCACTATTTTGCCGAGTGGGCACGGCCCACCCGGCCCATAGTGACGAGCCGCCACTGGCCCAGCTCCTAATCAAAGTTTGGTAAGTTTCATGATGGAGAAGGTCCGGATTTTCAAACTGACAAAGGTCCCGCCTTGGCTTTTGGCGATCCTGTGTGCGTTATTCATTTTTTCCTATGCTTCTCCCAATCAATCCCCCCCCCCTCCTAATTTTAAATTGTTTTAAAATTATTTTCTTTATTTTGTGGATAACTGTGTAATACTTCTCAAGTCTTTCACAGTTCTAATTTATAATAATACTATTAAAATATAAATGGAGCAGCTGAAAATTAAGAAATTTTGTTTTCAAGTTAACCCTGTATGACTGTCAAATAAATTCGCATGTTTGACAGGAAATTTTCCTTAAAATTCCTTTAGGCTAATTGAATTTCATGTGCAAAACCACATTTGCACTTTAAGGCGTGATGCGCATAATCAATGCACGTATTCTTGTTCTGACATAAATTTGCAATGAAAGTTATTGGCTGGCTATCTCGCGACAGGGTTAAACCGTGTATGGTTAGATCTGTTTGACAGAATCTTGTTCCAATACCCCTGGGGTGTAAATGCTCGTTGATCAGAGAAGATGCGGAAGGTTATTAGCCCCGAGAAACCCAAACAAGTGCTTGTTTCCCCACCCGTTCTTCCAAAATCGTCGAATAGCTTTGTGTGAAGATTTTTTTTCTTTTTCCTCTTTTCCCTTTTTGCATATGAAGCCATCGGGATTTTCTCGGCTAGATTACATCAGCTCATTGAACTATTCGAAATGGAAAAAAAAAGTCACCTGACTGTTGCTTTTGATCACCCTACGCTTACAAATTGAAAAGTTGTTCCTTTTATCACCTCGTTTTCTCTTTTCTTAAAAAAGAAATATATTGATCTTTTGAGGGTTCTTACGGAAGGGGAAAAGTCTTCAGGGGTCGTACACAAATATCACACAATGATGTGTTATAGCCTCCTTATTATTAGTATATCATCATGCGATATTGCAACAATGCATGCCCCCCCCCCCCCCCTCCCTTACCTTATTTCTTATAGACCGTGACAATCGCTGAAATTCATAACAACAAAGAGGGCGCTACAGGGAACCAACTGTTTCCATTACATTGCCATTAATTGGTAGATGAAGGGGTACCATTCAGCGCCTCTAGCGGCCAAAATGGGAGGGGTCCAATCAAAAGTAAAAAAAACTTGAAAATGTTGATATTGATTGGTGGATCCATGAACTCATCGGTTTAACACAGAAAAGTCATAAATTGTCAAGTCCCGTTAAGCGTCAGCGCCATCTAGTGGGGTCATGAACAATGAAAACAAAAGCTAAACAAGGGGCTTTCCCAAATGATGTCACGCTTTGAGAGAGGGGAGGGGGTTCATGAAATTGTGAGTTTGTGACAAGGAAGCGGGAGGGTTAAAAGAAGTTTGACATCAACGAACGTTTGTATGACAATATGCTAATGAGCGTGACATGTTTTGCATGACGTTACCACAAAGATGGTAAGAGGCAATGCGACATTTTGTGACAAAGGGGAAGGGAATCAAAAATGTGAAAAAAGTGCAACCTAAATTACGGATTGCGCCTAAGTAGCAATCGAAGGAACACAGCAGAAAATGTTTTTCGGCGCATAAATTATTTTTCCTGGTGTCTTTGTTATCCTAATACAAGGCCTTCAAGTCTACGTGTTTTTTTTTTTTTTTTTTTTCAACAAATTTAAGCGAGTTTCAAAAAGAAATGGAAGAATTCCTTCAAACGCTTTACAGATATGTTCATCCACTTGCAGACGATGAAGTCGCGTGGTACCGTCCATTTCTTGCCAAGTTTTTGAATTTGGCGACTTTTCTTAAATTTCTGCAGAATTTAAGACCTTTTGTCTCGATAACGGGGAGACAAAGGCAAATAATTTATGCGCAAAAAAAAAAAAAAAAGAAAAAAAGAAATTTTTCGCTGTGCTCTTTTGATAGCTATCTATTAATTTATTTTTATTTTTTCCATTATTACACAACTCGTGTGGTTACCTGGTAAGGATTCCAAAAGTTCAAAGGCCACTTCTCTAGAGTAACTAAAAATAGTGCGTACATGTACATGCAATAATTGGTTTTATAATCACGAAATACAAGTTTATTTTCCTTTTCCAGACATGGCTCGCTCAGTGATTGGTATGTACATCGTAGGATTCTTCTTCATCTTCATCTCTTTCTTCACCGGTGTCGCTGGATGTTGGAAACGCTCCAAAGGAAACATATTGGCCACTGGCCTATTGCAGATGTTGGCCGGTAAGTATTCTTCACTGCTACTGGAAAAGCAGTCTTTATTACTTGCATTTGATTTCGTATACCCTGTCGTCTTGTTTGTAAGACTCCATAATAAAAAGATTCTCATTTCTCATTATACTATACGGATTGCATAATTGCAGTACATCATACATAAACTATAACATCATTTATTGATTTAGTGTTAGTAGGGCTCGACCGATGGCATTTTTTGGCCGATGGGCCGATGCCGATTGTTGGCCGGTTGTTCAAAGATGGCCGATGGCCGATTGTTTCCCTCAAATGGCCGATGGCCGATGCCGTTGGCCGATGGCAAAAAAAAAAGTTAAAAAAATAATAATTTGAATTCTGATATTTTTAATTATGTTTTTCGCAATCACCAGTTGCGACAGGACCCTACTCATTGGAGTTATTGTTTCTAGAAACTGCTCCTGTCCCCCAAACCTGCCATTCTCCTGGGCGGTTACGTGTGTATAGTTGTGTGTGTGTGTGTGTAGGCGCGCATGCATGTAAAGGCTTATGTGTGCGTTGACCAGTGCATGCACGTAGGCGTGTGTAAGTTCTTGTGCATGTGTAGACTTGTGTGTGCATAGACTTGTGTATGCACATAAACGTGTGTGTGTGTGTGTGTGTGTGTGTGTATGAGCGTGTGTAGGACATGGACGCCACCGACCAGGAGAAGCGGATTTCGGGGGACATTGCTCAGGATCGGATGAGTCGCGCCTGCGGAGGACGGTGGGCGGGAGTGCTGCAGAGTCGGGGGGAGGGAATAAAATCAGCTTAACGTCAAGGACAGTCAAATGAGAACAATAAGCAATCGTGATTGCTCAAAAGAAATCTAACAGAAATAAATTTATAAGTTTGTCAGGGATTTAAAGGATCATTGTGTCAGGCTAGGACTAGGTCGGCACGACATATGTGACCTAGAAGGTGCGTACGTGACAGGGCGAAGGGGCTACGAGACCCAAAAACTGCATACGTGCGTCCCCAAGCCCTCCGTGTTGACCGAAGGTCAGGCACCCCCTATAAATAGAACCCACCGGAGAGAAGGGGGAGAAGACCGAAGAGAGAACGACACAGTTGCGGTCGCGGAGGCTGCCGGTTTTTCTACGGGACCAAGCGAGGTCCGAACTGAACTTTAGGAGCGGGAGAGTTGGGTCCGTGATCCTGAAAGAGAACTGTAGAGACGGGAGAGATTGTGCCCGTCGTAAAGGTGGACTGTTACGAACGGGAGAGTAGTGCCCGGTCCCCAAGGTGGATTTACAAAAACCGTGAAAGACTGAGCACCGTATATGGTGTCACGCCGCCCCATCTTGAGGTTTAGTGTTTTGGAACTAGCAAGGAAATAGGCCGATCGTATAGTTTTAAATAAATACTTTATTTGGACAAATAGGGCAGGACATGAGTGTGCATATGTTGGTCTCACAATTCAATTTAAAGTTTAAAGTTAAGGGGGAATAGCTGATGGAGATTTACTCACCCATATTTTCAAGCCGCTGCATTTCTCCAGCGTAGTTCAGCCTCTCCCTCTCTCTCTCGGAAAAACTGGAATGGAATCTCTAATCTAATTTGGATACGTGGAGTTTTATTCCCAGAAAAGCGACCCTTGTCACCTCAATCTTTCCCGAACTTTCAACTTCGCCTTGATTACGTGTAGGGTGCGGCGAGTTACACGCGTATATAATCCAAACATTCCTTAATTGATTAGAAAGTTCTACGTGCCTTTCCCAGCACGTGAATTACATGAGCTTCCGAAGGTTACGAGTTTAATCTTATCAAGACCAAATAGAGGGAACATTCCGGAATGGGAATGAAAGATGCAAGTTCCCTTACGTGTTTTTAAAGTTAAATGATTCCATTTTCATAAATGCTTAACGAGCGTCGTGACAATGGTATCAACGTGTACATATGTGAATAGTTGTTGTGTACATAGATATAACTAAATAAATCGATATTTAACCCAGAATCTGTGTGCCGTGGAACCTAACTCATTGATTCAATTCACTTTACTTCCTTTCTACGAATAATGAATTGTAATCACAAAAAAAATCAGATTTCGACCTAAATTTCTATTTTATGAGTACATTCATATGTACCTAAAAAAATATTTCCCTGAATTGTTCACATTACCGAAGTACATCTATCTACAAAATGGTCATCTTAAACGACTATGTACTTCTGCCAACGTTCGTATAACTTTTCGGACTCCTGGAAGAAATTTATCGCAACCTCCTGTAAGGCCTCTAGCGCTGCTGCTTTAATTTCATCGTGGGGAAGAAGGCGACTTTCATGTTGAGGATGCACGGTTCGATTGGTCAATACTCTGATATGACAAACAAATAACATAACGTTTCGTCAAACTTAGCTCCGTGTGACTTTTACCTGTTCCCAGCAAAAAAAAAAAAATCAATGACGCCGCTTTCTTCTGCATCACAGAACTTAGCAAAAATGGCTTCCAGGAGTGTTTCCAAAAGTTATATGAACACTGACAGAAGAAGTACATAGTCCCTCAAGATGACCTTTTGAAGGTGGATGTGCTTCGGTAATGTGAACTATTCTGGGTAAGATATTATACAGCTTATCCCCCGAACTTTTGGAGCGTAATACGTACAATCTGTATAGGGTGTAGTTATGCTTCTCCTTTTTTGACTGCTGTACGATGGAAAACAAAGAACAAGAGAGAAAAAAAAAAGAAGAAAAACAAAGAGACTGTTTGATAACCAATTTATTTGTTTTTTGTTTTTTTTTAAATTGAATATATATATTGAACACTAAGATTTCATTAATATTGTAATAATGTATGGATTTAAGTACATTAAACATAGTTAAAAAACATTAAATTATGTTGTTTAATCATTCAAAAAAAAATTAAGAATAAAACTATGAAACCGTCAACAAATTGCACAATTAAAGTGGAAAGATTGCACGTAGACTTTTTTTAGTCATCAAATTAAACAAAAAAGGTAACAGATAAATTACAATGTTAAATCATAATAGGAATATTTTTATACTTATTTAAAATTTATGAATAGAAAAGTTTGCATTTTTTATAAAAGCAAAACAGTGACATAAATTATGCGGAAAAAAGAAAGTCATGAAAAGAGCGAGGTTCTTAAAACGCAGCTACAATAAACAAACTCAATATTTACACCAAGTTAATAACTGAATACATATACTTCTTGATCTGATGTTTGCACACGTAATATTGAACAAATTGATTGTTTAATCTTTCATGAAGCACTACAAACAAGTTCAAATTAAACTTTTCAAAGTAACAATAATTTTCTGAAATTTAAAAAATTGCATAATAAAAAATCCTTGAAACTTTTCTATAACATATTATTAAAAATATGATGAAAACGAAAATGACTCATTCATTGATTTTATATAAATACATAAAAATAGTTACTTACAACAGAAAAAAAATCGATCGCTATTATTGATGCAAAGAAGATGGCGCATTACGAAATATAGGTAAAACAAGTATAAGAAATACGCAAAATGACATTTCTCGACCAAAATAAATAATCGCTAATTATTTAAGAAATACTTGAAACGACGAGGGTGGGTTAGGAGGGTCACCCTCTGATTTTGGAGTAACTCACAACATTAAACTTCGGTCACAAGTTCGGCCTCATTTTTACTTCCTTTTACAAAAAAGGAAGTATTGTATTCGCGAAAAAATTTTCACTCAAAAATCGCCCTTAATTTCCATTTTGCTCACCCCCAAATGAATGTTGAGTTTTTTTTTCGATTCGACCACATGCGGAAAAGTGCCTAAGAATGTATAGACACGCGAAATATCCATTTTGACCATCACCGAGGTAATTACAACGACTTTTCTCGTGACGTCTGTATGTATGTCCGTATGTGTGTATGTGCGTATGTGCGTATGTGCGTATGTGCGTATGTATCTCGCATAACTCAAAAATAGTATGTCCTAGAAAGTTGAAATTTGGTACATAGACTCGTAGTGGGGTCTAGTTGTGCACCTCCTATTTTGGTTGCATTCGGGTGTTTCTAAAGGGGTCTTTTGCACCTTTTTGGGGGGAAATCATTGTTAATTTCGATGCAAACTCAAGTGGTGTTATAATTTGGCGGTCACTTAGCGATATATCGCCAGTCTTTTGGTTGCCAAGTTTTGTCGCCAACTTGGCGATTTTTTTTTTTTTTTTTTTTTTAAATCTGCTTTCAATGTGGCCATTGCTAGTGATATTTAAAGAGTTAGAGAGAGAATCCCATTAAAATTGCAATAATAGGGAAATAGCATTAAATTGGTGTAAAAGGAAGTCATGTGATGCACACATCAGCTCGTTTTAGTACAGAAACGCTACCACCAACACTTCGAGAGATTCTGAATCTACTTCAGCACTATCGAAGAAAAAATTCAAAACTCCCTTTGACTTCCGAATTACGTCACCATTCAAAGCGTCTTTAATCAATTTCTTACATTAATGCTCTAAATTCTTCCTAAACAATAGATAAAGCTTGAAAAAAATATCTCTAATTTTATGAATAGTGTTAGTTTTAAGCAACTAAGAAGTACAACTAGAGTTTAATTTCAGAAATTGAGGGAGCGGGATGAGGTGCACGCAAGCGTTCTCGAAAATACAAAAAATAGTCGTAAAAAATAGAGTTCAAAACAATCATGAACATTGAGCTGAAAAACCCTTTTAAAACTTGCACCCGAGTTTGTTTTGACGTGCAGTGGCGAATTTTAAACATAGCAAATGTTGCAATTGCGCGAGAAGCCCCATAACCATAGGAGCACCGTAAGAGTTACAAAAACGCTTATGATAAATGTTTCACAACTTCTGTGATAGAGAAATAGGGCCTCAAAATGCATTTCGACGGGCCCCAAACTTTTAATTCAGCCGAAGCGATACAGAAAAGAATGCATTACTGTGATTCATATTACAAATATCGAAAAATTAAAAATTACCGTCGGTTCAACGGGAATCTAACAAAATGAAACAGAACCGGTTTCGCCATCTCAAATTTTTTTTCCATGATCTCCAATTCGGCAATATATCACCAAATGATCGTCAGTCTGAGACGCTATATTAGTTTTCCATTGAAATAAGTAATAAATAGCCACAAAAGATGAGTAAATAGGCTTTTTAGAACACCCGATCGAAAACAAAAAAGGGAAGTGCACAACTGGAACGTACGCACCCCCCACATGCAAAATTTTAGCCTTCTACAGCTTACCATTTTTGGGTTATGACTTATGAGAGATACACGCGTACATCCAGCCGCAAAAAACAACGCAATAATTAACTTGTTTGGTACCTGAATGCAGTATTAAAAACTCTTTCAGGTGTGACTAAATAAGAAATTCATATTGAAATTTAAGTAAACAACTTTATATGAAAACAATAACTCATTTTTCTTTGTATTAAAAAGTAAAACAACAAAGGTCCTTTTTTTTTTTCAAAAACATCGGCCAATTCCATCGGCTTTTCGATGTATTTTAAGGCCAATGGGCCGATGTTTCCTGCAAGTTAGCATCGGCGGCCGATGCCGATGCCGATGGCAAAATTGTTGAACCATCGGCGCCGATGCATCGGCCAGGCCGATGCATCGGTCGAGTCCTAAGTGTTAGATGGAGGAAGATCTTCTGTCCCATTTTTTAAATAGCGATATATTTTGAACAGTTAAATCGATATTATTGATATTCGGAAAAAAGATAGATAAAATCATTCTTAGTAGAGGTGCGACATCGATGTCGATGTTTTGGAAACATCGATGATTTTGTTAAAACATCGATGTTTTTAACATCGTTGTTTTTGTTAAAACGTCAATGTTTTTAACATCGATGTTTTACTTTCGATGTTTTCGGAACATCGATGTTTTTTCGATGTTGATGTTTTTGTATTATAATTAAAAATCATAGTAAAATTTGCTCCAATTTTCTCCCTAGGTAATTAAATTTAGATATGGAATTGCTCCAAAAATTTCATTTATTTGCGCACATTTAAAAATATTTATTTTTCTGTGTAAAGTATGATTTTTCGGAAAATCACTACAAGATAGTAAAAGATAACTGGAGGGTGAGGAAGAGGTCAAAGCTATTGTAAGAACCCGACACTGGTAGTATGTTGCCAGTTCTTGCAGTCGATTCTAAAACTCCAATTCTTGAACTAATGGAGAATCCTATATATTAGTACGGTGAATATTATAACTGTACAAATTCAGAACTGTTAAAAGTTGTGTCGAAGTATTTGCAGGGCCGGCCTTAGCACATGCGGGGCCCGATTACAGAATTCTGGCGGGGCCCTTTATAGAATTATTACAAATTTGAGAAATAGCGTCGATTTTTCCGCGGCGGGCAATTATTCGAAATCACTGCAATTATCCGTCTTCCATCAAGTTGCTACATCACTTTTTATTTTGATTTATTCATTTATTTATTAAGAAATGAATGAATGAATGCCCACAAAAATCTGTTAGTTTTATAAGAACGTAAGATAAGTAGCCGTGAAATTCTTTATGCACTATCTTAGGCGGCTGGTGCACGAAAAAAGTGGTGGGTCAAAAGAAGTGTGGGGATTAGGAAACGGTGCCCCTGGTGCTGATTTTTTTTTCTTTTTTTTTTTTTTTTTTTGCAAAATCGGACTTTATTACGGGATTTCAACATGATTAAATAATCTCCAAAACATGTGGAATATGGCCTCCTAAATAGGGCCGAATGATCACCGTAGACTTCCCACTTTAAAATCAAGTTCAATTATCGTGAGATACACGAAAAGGTCCATTTAGTTGGAATTTTCAGTTTTTATTTGAGGGAAATAAATCAATCCACCGAGTAAAAAATCATTTCCCTATAGATCATTAATTTTAACTCTGAAAAGTAAGGGGGCGGTTTCTCCCCCCTCCCCTCCCTCACGTACGAGCCGCCTATGTGAGCAATTTATTACTTTGACAGAAAAGTAAAATTCACCGAAATTTTCTAGTTCTAAAAAAGAAAATTTGGACTGTCTTTGTTGATGTCGAAAGTAGAACGGAGTTGCAGGGAATGGGAGACCTCCTCTTAGAAATTCTTCAAAATTGAAGTCTTTTTTTCTGAGCAGTTTTCATACGGAAATGAGGAGGGAGTTAGAAGTTAGATAAACCGATTACGGTCCCCGGAAGAGTCTTCAAAGCTGGCCTCTGAAACCGCAAATGAGGGCATTTTTTTGTGAAATTAAGGGAGGGGGGGGGCGGAGGTTTCTACTTACCAAATTATTTTTTCAAATTTAGGATAAGTTGAGGCTAATTTTGATAACGACAAGAAATTGGGCGTTTCTCTCAGAATTTTTTTCCGCAATTGTAGTCCCAATTGGGTAATGTTTGATGAAGATGAAGAAAGGGAATTTGGTGATCGCCTGCAGAAAACTTTCAAAATCAAAGGATTTAAGGCACTATTTTAAATTATCATTAGTGACGTCAGAAGATTCGGCGACTCTTCAAATAATTTTCGATACTGATTTGTTAAAAACGTAGTTTAAAGCCCTGTTTGGTAACGATAGAGGACAAGGGAGGAGACTCTGCCCGGAATCTTTTTCGAAAGTGAAATCAATTTTAGGCTATTCATGGAAAGGGAAGAATTCAAGGGTTTTCTCGTGGTAATATTTTGTAAATGCGAAATTTTAAGCTATTGTGCTGAATCTTAGAAAAAGGGTCATTAGAAAGAGGTGTTCAGAGACCTTCCGCTGGAAATGTTTTGAAATTTAAATCGTAAAAACACTATTTTAGACTACTTTTGGAGATATTAGGGGAGAAGGGGAGGGCGTTGTGAAATTTATGAATCTTCTTTGATTGGAAATGTTTTGAAACTGAAAACTTCGTGATGTAATTAGTCTTTGGTGGTAAAGTTGAGGTAAGGGTAGACGTTCGGGTAGCCTCTTCCTGAAATTTTTTGAAATTGAAGTCTTAAAAAAGCATTTTAAGTTACCTTCATTTACATTAGGAGAAATGTCAGGGTTTGATAGCTGGCCCTAGAAATTTGTAGACATTGAAGATTTCAAAACCAAATTTGCAGGCTAAATGTATAACGTTAGGAGAGGAATGAAAGCAATAGGCAATTTGTTCTCTTTAGAATGGTTATAGAAAAGTTTTACGCGTATTAAGCAAGCACTATTTGAAGTTTATTATTTATTCAATTATTTATTTATTTATTTTATTATTATTTTTTTTTAGAAACGTACCTACTTTAGTTTTAATTGTATATTAGAGAAATTGTCATTGCTGCTGAGTTTTAGCATTTTTTTTCAACAAAAATGAAGAAATTAAAAAAAAATTAATAAAAGTTAATATATTAAGTGAAATAAATGAAAATGGGAATTCCTGAGCTAAAACCTTTGAGAATTCCTAAACTTTCGGGGCTTTGGGTAAATTCCTGCATTGCCCATGAGATATTACGGTCCTGGGATAGGGCCCCTTGACCTGTATGTTAATGCTCACCGTATTAATTGCCGATAATCATTAAAAATTTGTCCATTGGTTCCACACTACCTAGTCCCTTTCTCTAGATCGGAATTAATGGGGTACAGTGGGTATACGGCCTTGGATATAGACAAGAAACTCTCCCTAAATCCATTAGTCAAACTGAAAATAGCTCCATAATACCAAATTAAGTATCAGTTAAGCGTATTATAATGAATATCAGTAAAGTTCATTTGAACTTTTTCTTTTCTTTTTTCTTATTTATTTTCAGGAGAAAGGGAAAAAAGACTTTTTAGAGCGGGGCCCCTGCTGGCGCGGGGCCCAATTGGGTCTTTTTGCTTTAATCGGCTTAAGGCCGGCTCTGAGTATTTGATAGTGATGGTGACTTTTGTTTCTTCGGAAAGAGTTTTTTCTCTGCCTGGTGGAATAGTCAGCGAAAAGAGAAATGCGCTTAAACACCAAATATTGGGGGTTACTTATCGTCTACCCAGGGACGGATACAGAATAACATTTTAGGGGGCTCATGCTAAAGAGTGACCCTCCCCCTTCCTCAATGAATAAACTTATGGTTTTTGGTAAGAAAAATTTCTGAAACTGCTTAGGTGTTTAAAAAATACCACATCGGTCAGGGATATGGCACCTAATAGGACAAAAACCTCACGACTTAAATTTTATAAACAATTAAAAGAAGTAGTATTTCAAGTATTTACTTGTAAAAATAATTCAAAAACTGAAACAAAACTGAAATCATTTACATTTTATCCATAAAGTGTTTGAATACAATGCGAACGGATAATATTGTCCACGTTTTAGGGGGGGGGGGGTCATGACCCCTATGACCCTCTCCTTCTATCCGCCACTGCCTAGGTGGGCACCCCTGCGAGAGCCTATGTATAATGAGGTTTTGCGCTAACACGACACTCAAAGTTTACATTTCTTGCACGAAACTAAATCCTAAACACTGATTTAAACTAATAAACTATTTACAGCTCATTTAAAATAAACTCAGTACGACTAAAAACTGAACTGTCTGAAAATTACAACAGAAAAAAATTCTAATCTTTAGAGACTTTACATCAAAAAAAAACATTTACGGACTCAAGTGTTTTATCGATTGAAGCGATGCCTGAAGCTTTGGATATGGTTTGACAAAAACTATCGTTGATTAAATTTGTTGCTTATAAAAAGTAAACGGGCGTCAGACACTTCTTTATTACTTTTCATTATACTGGTTCCTGAACTCAGTGCCGCAGACTAACTGTCTCAAGAAAAGCTATTTTTACTGTCTACATATTTTAAATACATATGTTATAAATAGAAAAGTGACAATTAATATCCCCCCCCCCCCCCAAAAAAAATCGAGAACTACTTATAGTCCAGTCAATAGATACATTTTACCTTGCAAATGGGGTCAAAGATTTTATTTTTTTAATTTGTACATATTGGTGCCGACATGGAAAAACCAAGTTATCCAACACGAAAGACCCCGGGAGAACTTTTGCTGGCCGAAAAACCACAAAAATTTATGACTTTTTTTGTTTTTTCCAAAATATTTCCGAAATGGTTCAACTTAGAAAAAAGTTTTAAATGTAAGGTTTAAAGAACATAAAATTTCCTACAACTTTTGTATTTACAACTTTTTTGTAGCACAAATAACAAGCTTGCTGTAGCTCTTTGAAAATAGGCAGTTTTCCTCCACTCCGAAAAAAAAAAGCTTTCACACCGAAAGCAAGGCGTCATAATTATTAGAACTTGAATATAAACTTTAGTTTCAGAGAGTTTATCGACAGTTAGAGTAGTTTGAGTTTCTTGCTCTACCCCCCCCCCCCCCCGCTAGACACAGAGTAGCATTTCTGGCTGTCAGATTAGTTCCCACTATACTCCAAAAACAAACGATGTATTATGAAACTGAAATACATATATACACATTCATTTAAAGCACATACGACAATGCAATAATTAAAAAAAAAACCTTCCCCACTGCTCACGAACTAACTTTTCTGATCTGACAGAGGTAGTCTTCATCAGACTCCAATAATAGATGATAAATTGCTATTTATAGCTGGATTACACAATATATACATTCATTTGAGGGATGTAATTCGTATATTCTAGTCTAATTATTGCAAACAAAGATGCGATTTTTAAATATTAATGTGAAGGAAAGAATATTAGGCAGCTAATAAGCAAACAATCACCACAGTCATGCATCCTTTGCTCTGATACAATAATAATAATAAACCCTCCCCCACCGCTCACGAACTAATATTTCTAGTCTGACAGAGGTAGTCTTCAGTCAGACTCCAATAACATATGATTTATATTGCAGTTTGTAATTAAATTACATAATCTTCTCATTCATTTAAAGCACATAATTCGTACCATCTATTCTATTACAAGTGAAAATGCAATATTCGAAAATATAAATGTGAATGAATAAATATTAGGGTGATAATAAGCAAACAATAGACATAATAATGCATAAATAAAGGTACAATAGCAATACGTAATGAACACTTTGAAAAAATTCTGCAGAAACTGACTTTTTGAGGCCTGAAAAACTCAAAAGAATTACTCTTCAAAACGAAAATCCAACTGTAGAAGCTTAATACAGATTAATTACAGACAGAATAATACAGATCTAGATTACAGAGAGATTCATTCGACCTTAAAGCAAATAGAGAAAGGACAACAAAATACGCTGTTTATCTTCTTCGAAGCCGTTTTGAAGGTCCAGGTTCTCCCGGTTCAGAATCTGTAGGGGGTAGAAAGAAGCTTTGGTCCTTTAATTATTCATCTTCTTTTCTATTTCTATTCAAGAGTCACAACTGACTTCAACTGTATTTTATGTCGAGGTCTGCATACTAGTGCCTTGCCTCCATTATTTTATATACCGATAGATGGCAGCACCATCACCGGATCGAACAGTTAATGAGAATTTAGAACTAGTTCAAGAGCTAATAGCTACCTGGTACTAGCACCCCCAGAGGTATCGTTTCACTTGGAGGACATTGAGACCACGAGCATATTTAACGTCGCCCAGTCCCCTTTAATGACGACGGTGGGTCTTCGACCAGCGGGGATCGAACCCGAGCCCCTCCGGCCCCGAGTCCAATGCCCTACCGATCAGGCTACCACGGCCCCATTCATCTTCTTGTTGCGGTAATTCCAAAAGCTCCTGGAACAAATCATCATCTTCAGCAGTCTCATCCAAAGATGAAATTTCTGCAACATTTTTACAATTTGTGCCACTGCAGTGTTTGCACGTGCTGGAGCATTTTAAACCTGCCTTATGACAAGAACAGGCTCTAGTGTAATTTTTCTTGCAGGTACAAGGTACAATTTTCAAAAGATTCAGAGTAACTGAATCTCTTTTCTTGTCAACATGCATTAGATCTTGCGTTCTGCGTTCCCAACCCCACTTCTCTGGATCAATTATGTTGCTCAACTAACTTTGAATTTGGTGGTAGAACCGATATGAGTGATAACGTCCCCCCCCCTCTCCGCACGTTGGAGGTAGCCCTTCAAGATTTATCTTAGCCCTGTACTAGTTTTATAAAAAGATTAAATTGCAAAGTATCCAAAGATAGGTTCAAACACTTTACGTCACCTGTGTATAATATTTGCAAAATGTTTTCTCCGGCTGCAGCTAAGGCATCACGATGACAGATTGGGTCCCTAAATTCTTCAATAGCTTCCTTAATTTCAGGAGTTTTTTTCTTTTTTGACTATTTTGTACAACTTAATTTTGCCTTGGCCAAAGATTGCCGAAGTCGTATCACACCCACTAAACGCATGGATGAAAAGAATATTGCTGGGGTTAAACTTAAAAGATTTAGTGGGGGAAAAAACAAATCACAAGTACTCCCTCTTCCAGGTTTTAAAAGGAACAAGTTGCTGAAAGGCTGTCCTAAAGCTGTCATCAGCACCAACAGATCTATATCTTCTAGCCCACTATAACAAACTTTTCAATTTTTTTTGCCTTTGAAAGAGCAGTAAGTAAGTCGACATCATCTTGAGTCTGCCTGACTTCAATCTCACACTCTTCGAAATATGTCTCAAGAAGTTGAATAAGACGGTTCTTGTTGCTATAATTTGCCAGAAATCTTTCTTGAGGAATTTAGTTAACATGTTAGGTTCAACCATTACTTCAAGGGAAGAGATTGATTGCGCATTGATATAGCATTTTTGACAGGCAGTGTGAATTGTCACTTCTTTTAAGAACTTCAAAAAAAACGCTGATGTTCTTCATTTTGCCGTTTTGCGCTGCATCTTTGAAGATTTTATGTTCCCTTTTCCTTCACAATCTTTATTTCGCATTCACGCAAACTGATTTCACAAATAATAATAATAATAATAATAATAATAATAATAATAAAACACCTTGGTCAGGCGTATTCATTTCTAGGGAAAAAAATTGTAATACAGAACACACAAATTGATAAAACATACTCTGGCTCAAACGCTGAAGTGACCAACATAAGTAGCTATTGAGTCGCTTCATCTCATTTGGAGAAAAAAAGGGGGGATGGAATGGGGGTGTTTTGTTTAAGTTAAAGGGAACGGAGGCATTTACCCTCAGTTGTGAAAGACAAATGATTTCCAAGGTCAGACTGCCGGCGTTTCTCCTTTTTTCCTCCGTTATCCGATGCGCTTTCACGCACTTCGCTGAGGGAGTTCAGAAAAAGTGTGACTTTCAAGAAGCTGTAACTCGCTTGCTTTTCATGCTACAAAAATGTTGTAACGACAAAAGTTGAAGGAAATTTAATCCTCTTTAACATTTGCATTGGAAGTTTTTTTGTAATTTTAACCATTTTTGAGATATTTTGAAAATATTACAAAAAGTCACAATTTTTAAGGGGTTTTCGGCCCCCAAAACTTCTCCCGAGGTCTTTCGTGTTGGATAACTTGGTTTTTTCATATTGGCACTAGTATACACAAATTTAAAAAATAAAATCTTTGACCCCATTTTTTGTAAGGCAAGCCCGTTTTTTTCTACCTATTGACTGGACTATTACTGTTTCTTATTATGGTTTCGGTCCGACCTTTTTTTTTTTCAGGCAGTCATTTTTACTACTCAAATGCAATGAACCTTGAAACAGATTACAAAGTATTGTCGCAGATTTTGATGGGAGGAGGGGGTCATGATCCCATCCCTTCCTCCTCCTTGTATACACTTCTTACGGTTTCGATCAAGTTTTTTATTTTTTCGAGCAAACATTCAAATATTGTTGCGGGTTGGGGGAAGAGGGGGGGGTGTTATGACCCCCCTCACTTGTATCCGCCACTGCGTCTACCCTCAACAAGCCGTCCCCCAATTACTCACAATTTGTGTTTAACGATATAGCACTAACAGTTCAAAACATATTTCTTGCTCTTAATAATAATTGTCAGAATTAATTTTGTACTTTTAACATATTTGCACGACTCTTTCTCCTTATACAACTGACTGTAAGTGCTATGATATATTTTTTCGCATATTTACCTAGTTTGTATTAATTGTTGCATGTCTTACCATTTTTTGTCTTATCACAGTACCAAGATATTGCGAAATTATTGCTATTAAATTGTATTTATGATTTGCAGTTCAGTAGTTTCAATATATTCGTGAGGTTCGTATTCTTTTGTATTGCTTAAATTAGACGCAATGTCCTGATCCATAAAGAAACATTTGTTAGAGATTATCATCTATGTGAGTTTGTAGTGTAGTATACTAAAACATGTATGTTAAATATTGACAAACAGATCGACGTTTTTTGGTCGATGTATCAGTCCCATCGATGTTTTAATTTCCAACATCGATGTTTTGCCATCCATGTCGCATCACTAATTCTTAGCCATAATGCAATTACAGCTGTAAATTTAAACGGCCCCAGGTGCTTCAATGCCACTCGCATACATTGATGACGGTATATTTGTGTAAGGGACCCTTCATTAATTACGTAAGGATGATTTTGGCAATTTTTGACCCCCCCCCTCCACCTCTATTTTACGTAAGATTCCATTCCGTTTTTCAAAATAATAAAATAAAGAATCTTACATCACTGTAATCGTTATCAAATTAACTTTTTATTTATTTATTTTTTAAACCTTTTGTGTGAAGAAATATTTTCTAAAAGGAATCTAAACTGAATGTTTCTTCGATAAATATATTTTGCATATAACGCGATACTTATTAAAAATAAGACATGCGATTCTCTTATTATATTTTACACTTCTTTGAAAAACAAGTAAAAAACAGCTCAACCTAATGTGTTTTTTACTTTCCAGAAGCAGCAAATGAAATATGATCCCTGCAGAAGGGGACTAACATGGAGTAAATAAGAAATTACAATCGAGAAGTGTCATTCCACGGAAAACTAGCATTTTGTCCCGCACGTGACGCCACATATATTTCATAAAAAAAATAATACTTCAAAATATTAATAAACAAGGTTTTTCTGCTAAGCAAATTACCAACTTATGTGTGATTTCTTAATCAAAACATTTCGTCATTACCCTTTATCACTTTTTAATGAAATATATGAACCATTACGTTCGAGACAAAGGGGTGACTTTTACGTGGAATGGCCTACAACCACTTGATCGCGCGATTTCGAGTATGAAAAATCGATTTAGAAAATATTACGTAAGAATGGGTCTGACCCCCCCCCCCCCAAGTAAAGGTATGTAGAGATTTTTCTAACCGCCCTTTCCCCTAGGGACCCTTACGTAATTAATGAATGGTTCCTAACAGTATAGAAAATGTTTCGCTCCTATAACTTTGAGTGTTTTTTCTGAAAAATATAAACGAAATTCGAAATATGATTACACATGATTTTACTTTTCGTTTTTGCACCAATTTCAAAAATTATGATTCAATGCCAAATTGATTATGCCCAAAGAATAAAAATATTGTTTACTTTTTAGAGCAATTTCTAGCTGCAGTTTTGAAGTTTTTTGACTCTCAAACAATCGTTTGTCTATAATATAACGGCTGTTGCGCCAAAAAAAAAAAAAAAAGAAACTTTCATGTTTTTTTTTTTTTTTTAAATTTATTATTATTATTATTATGTCTTACGTTACGAAACACCGGATTTGAAGTGTCCCTTGATAATTTTTGACTGTATAGTTTTAAGTGGTTTAATAACTCAAAAGAAGACAATTGTTTTCGCAAAATTCTTGAAAATCGCAATTTGATTGTAAGCACTTTGTTTATGAATGTTACTATGCTTGAGATATGTAACTACCTTTGTGCTGAACAGTAAAGTAACGTCTAAAAAGCACAAATTCGCAGTAATCTGCGAATTTATGCTTTTTAGACGTTGTTAATTTTACTGACGTTGTTACTTACTATGTTTGTTCTAAAATTGTACAGTGATTCTGACGTTTACTATTTTCATTTGCATTTTAGCTCTTGTAGATGCGGGGGCGATGGGCTTGTGGCATGGAGTTCACTACTACGATTATCAGAAGCTCACTGACGAAATGTCCTACTACAACTGGCCTGATGTAAGATTACAAAGATGGTTGAAACCTTTCCTATACGAATTTCGATTAATTTTTATTTCGCGTGTGTAATTTACGATCTTATCTGGAGAAGCTTTTTACTTACCTTCTCTGATGATTTTTTTTTTTTCTTAAAAAAAAGCTTTTTTTGAAGGGGAAAAATTTTTTTTTCAAAACAAATTTCTTTTCCAAAAAAAAAAAGAGAAAAAAAACCTAAATTTACTCACTGTGCTGTGTACCCTACTTTAAAGTCTCTTTTCCTAAGCAAAATAATAATAATTAATTTAATCAAGTTATCACTTTTTTTTTCAATTTATTTACTGTTTTTTTTTTTAATTTTTAAAAAGCATTTTAATTTTAGCATGTAAAATTATTTTATTGCAAAGAGAAAAATGTGGTGCAAGCAGAATTATTACTTTGAAATGAAGACTCAAAAATTAGCGCTTCTGAGAAAACTTAAGCAGATATAAAATCTAAACTGAAAAGTTAATTTGTTTCGAATAAACTTGATTTAAAAGTACTTTTGTCGCAGCAAACGTTCATGAAAGGATTTTTGAATTTGATTGTTTTAAAAGCGTTTTCGTGATAAAACTTTTTAGCTCTAAATGATCTACAAACTTCCAGAAATTCTAAACATAGTTTTAGTTTTTTTATTCCAATAGCAAATTTTTTTTAAAAAAAGCGTTAGAAATGCTCTTTGCCGTGCAGAGCTAGTAAGTGATTTATTTATTGAAGTAAGTTAGAGATTAATATTGAATCAAAGTGAAGTGGATTCAAAGCGAAAATAATTTAATTGTGTATTAAATTTTTAATTTATTTCTATTATTTTCATTCCAAATCTTTATTGTTATTCATTTCTGTTCGGCAGCGGAAAAAATGAACTTCGAAACACTTTTTTTCTAACCTAAAACGAAAGACTCAAAATCTTCTTAGTTACTTTTTGGTTTTTAATATGTACTATTTTTTATTTTTTAGGTCCTGAAGTTGAATGGCATAACTCAATTTTACTATGGGTGGTCCTACATCCTCGCTTGGATTGGTGTTGGCATGTGCCTACTGACTTCCATCTTGTTCCTTGGAGCTGCCTGTTGCGTCGTCCACGAAAAGAAAGCGGAACAAGCCAAGAACATGCAGTACCTCATGCCTGTCTACCCAGACAAAAGGCAGCCTTACGGATATGGGTATGCCTATCCAGGGCCTTATTACACACACGGATCGCAATATGGTGGACCTTACAGCTATTAATGTGCCTTACTAGAGGCTGTGCCAATCGTGGACCAAACCTCACTCTCCTTTTACGATGAATGGAAAGCGTTCCACAAAAGTTGCGAGAGCATCTGCTTTTTAATGAACAGAAAAGTTGCTTTCAGGGATACCGTGAATTTATTTTGTGTTGTGCATGAGAGATTTTATTACATTACAACATCTTTTTTTTAAAAACAAAATCGGGTTTTTCTACTCAAGTGACTTAACGCAAAGAATTTTCCACAAAACAGGAAATTACCATCAGGTTATACAAAAGCATGTGTGAGCATGCCAAAAGTCATTGATACAGGTAAGACTAACAGAGGGTTATGGTACTATCAAGACTTTTACTTCAGGTTTGGGTACGTTTTCATACGTATCGCAAATGCCTCTGGTTTTAAGCAGGTGAAAAGCAACTCTTGCTACAACACAGCCAAATGATATTGTGTTTCAATTTGACTTTTAAGACTTTGAAGTTCGTTTTCCTTGTGTATAACAAGGACAGACCTGTTAATATAAATTATTTTAAAGTTGTCAGAAGATCCGTCCTTGCTTTAGTGTGAGATCCTTTGAAAAATTTTGAATGTGTATTTTAGCATTAGTAATAAGGTCATCTATGTTTTCATTATAATAATTCAAATATTATATTTTCACTGTTTTATAAAAAAAAAAAAAAATATGCAAGAGTAATTTATATATATATTTAAAATTTAGCATGGTAAGCTATCAGTGCATAGTTTCAATCATTCCTTTTCATTGAAGACTGAAATTTTTAGCTTTTCAATATTTTTTGAAAGAACAAAGTTTGAAAATATTTCTTTACATTTTTAAGTTATTTAGTGTTTGATGAATGTAAATAATTAGCATTTTATGTAAATACATTTTTCAGTTTTTATGCTAGTGATCAGCCCAATCATCCTCAACATTTTTGGATTTTCTAAATGAGTTTCATTTCAAATTTCGCTCTTTAAGTTGTAAAATAACTCATCTTGATGATATAATTACTTAAGTTTATTAAAAATATAAATATAAAACGGTACCTTTTCGAAAAAGAAAACAAAAACGACAGAAGAAAAAATACTTTCGATGTATGCAACTTAAATTTTAACTTCTACCGTACATTTCAATAATTGTATTTAATATTTTACTCTAAATGGTTATGCGTTTATTTAATGTGAAAAAAGTAAATAGTGTATGTCCAAAATGTTGCTTTTATTTTTGTATGTGTCTTTAATTTATCCTTTTACAATCATTGTTTTAGATACTTCTTTTGTGTTTCTTTTTCAATAAAATATATTTAGAAACATAGAGCAGAATGATTTTTCAATTATATATTCTAAAACATGGGGCAAGCCAGAGTTGTCAATTTTATTCTCTTTATTTTTTATAAACGCTTCCAAGACATGATATGAATTTATTTACTGCTTTCAGAAGCTCTAATCTCGCTTCACTCCGCAAACAGTTGCAATCTCGGATTTAATCACCATTTGGGAGAATTCCACAATTTGAAATAAACCGCGGAAACCCGAACCCCGAAATTTTGGATAATCCTAGCAACTTGGGAAGTGAAGGCCTAAAATTACGATTTGGAAAAAGGAAAAATCAATAATTACGATTCAAAAGCTAAGTTAATTATTTTAATGACAGATATACTTTCATCAAGCGTTTGAATGCAAGTTATAGTACTGTGGATGTCAGTGTCTGTAGAAATGAGTTTCTTGAGATATTTGAAGAAACTCATTTTGGATTCAATGCTAATAATAGGGGAAGTTTGGAATTAGATTTTTTTTCGCGCTTTTCTTTCAGCGGACAAAACAGGACAGAAATGGAAAAATGAAAAATTTGCATTCACTGCCCTTTACCTTCCCACGGCAGAATACAGCTCTGTACCAGGAGAACTGAATTGACGTAACGAACTGAATTGTGATGAAGCAAAGTTGTACCGACGACACGTAAATATTACATCAGCTAGAGTACACTGCCGTGGGAAGGTAAACGGCAGTATCTGCAAAAAAAAATTTTTTTTTTTTTTTTTGACCATCTATTTTATTTTATCTTTATTGTACAAACTTGTTCATTTGGTTTCCGCTGAAAATAAAGTGCCAAAACAACCTCCAATTCCAATATTTTCTCTACTGTTACAGGGTTCGTACGCCCTTGAAAAACCTTGAAAAGTGCTTGAAAAAAAAAGTTCATTTTCAAGTGCTTGAAAACCTTGAAAAAGTTTTAAAACCTTGAAAAAGTTTCTTAGTGCTTAAATTCTCTCAAAAATCAACAAATTGTGCTTAGAAGTTTTAAAAAAGTATTTCACCAATGCAATTTTCTGAACATGTGTTCAGTATGCAACATCGCGAAAAATTGCTTCCGTGTTTAGGATTTCAATCCTTTTGCATCTTGTAAATATTTTGATGTTTTTTACAACCGAAAGATATTTTGACATATGGTACCTTAGATTAGTTTATTTTTTTTTGTTTAATTTCATTAATTAACAAAGATATTAATTTGGAAACCATGACAACGTTGAACTTACTCGGGTTTCGCGGAAAATTGCTCTTGTGTTTGAAATTTCAATCTTTTTGCATCCTGCAAATATTTAAATATTTTGGCTAATCAAATGTTAGTTTCGCATATGCTACCTTAGATTAGTATATTTTTTGTTTAATTTTAATAAAAAACAAATAAATTTATTTCATGGGAAACATGCCACGTCGAACAAACTCAGACTTTGCGAAAAATTGCTTCTCGTATTTGAAATTTCAATCTTTTTGCATCTTGCAAATATTTAAATATATTCTCTAATCGGATGTTATTTTCATATTTGCTACCGTAGATTAGCATATTTTATGTTTAATTTCAGTAAAATATAAGTTTATTTTATGAGAAACATGACAACATTAAACTTAATTCGCGAAAATTTGCTTCCCTTGTTTGAGATTTCAATCCTTTTGTATTTGTAAATATTTTTATATTTTTGGCAATTAGTAGTTATTTTGACACTGCTACATCAGATTAGCTTATTTTATTTTTTATTTTAATAACTAAAGAGTTAAAGAATTTATTACCTTGGTCTTGTTTAATTATTTGCTTATTTATTTTTGCAATTTTGAATGATTATCTTTACCTAATTTTTGGTCATAACAGATTTTTAAAAAAAAATTTAAATTTCAGCAGTTGAGCACCTAACAAATTAACTTAAAGTTTGTATTTTAAATATAAAGTTGATTTATATAATTTTATTTATAAGTACATCATTTTTTTATGTCTGCTAAAATAAATAAGGTGTATAACAGGGGTGGTTGTGTTATGATTATTCACTTGAAATCGTGTAGTGTTCGTTTTTATACTTTTACCTCCCTATATCTCCAATTTTCCCCTTTTCCCAAGGCCGTATCCAGAAATTATTTTCGGGAGGGGCCCGGATTAGCACATTGCCCTAACACACACACACACACACATATAGTATACATAGACACACCAAACTCATAAAAATGTTAACATAGAAGACTTTTTGTCTCTATTTTTAATGATTCCACTGTTTGGACTGTTGTTATTTTATTTTAATTTCTTATTATTTTTTTTTATTCACCTTGTAGTGGTAAGGATAACAGGAGAGTGTCCCTTTAAGTCGGATGTAGAACATCCATAATTTCAGGGGGTCCGGGAGTTTTTCCCCGGAGAAACAAAATAAAAATTGCTTGCTCGACAAATAAAGGAAATTAATGGACAGAGAGGAAAAACGAGAGAGGAGAAAAAAGAAGCACCCAGTCATCTGCTCATATCGGCTTTTAGTGAAGTTTGTTTTTGATCACTAACCCTACTCCCCCCCCCCCTTTTTTTTTATTTAAGTACTACAGTAATTAAGCCCTACAGTATGAAAATTCTACAAAATAGTTTAAAAGAAATGGTGTAGACATTCAGAAAATAAGAACAGAAGAGTAATATTCTGGCCATTTGGACAATTCATACTTTATTTTCTTGATAAGATACAAAATTGAAGAACTTTTTAAGGAATTTCAAAAACTTAAATAATTTTCAAAGACCCTCGAACAGTTGAAATTATTTGAAGCTCTTTATTTACACTTTTCAAAAGTTGATTGTACAGTCTTACAAAATGATTATAACTTTGTAAGACACACCCGTTTTAAGTTAAAAAATAAATGCAACGAAATATTTATCAAAACAAACTTTTTTTTTCAATCAAAGTAGTGCAGAAAATGAAAGAGAGTAGAGTAAGTGTTATTTTTTTTTCTCATACTTAAGGTATTAACAGTATGCAGTAGAGGTAAGAAAAAAAACAAGCAATAACAAAAGAACTTCCATGATACTGAATTCGGCACTAAATAAATGCAAGACATGAAACATATCAGTCACAAAAATAATCTTGAAAATTATGCTACAAAAACGCGAGAATCGTGATTTTTGCATTTTTTACTCAGGATGTATCAAGGAGCTGAATTTGGCACATCTTGGTAACAAGATACTCGCCTAATCGGAAAATAGGGGCCCAGCCTTTGGGGAGTCCCCAGATCGAAATCAGTACAGTGTAAGTTTTACTAGAGTTATAGGGGGAGGAGGGCAGGATCGTGCACAGAGGGGAGAAAGGACACCTGTTGGCCCGGGCCCGAGCTTAAATGGGACCCAATATTTTTAAACCTGGGGTTGAAAATATGGGTAAACAATATGGAGGGGGCCCAAAAAAGACATTTGTGACAGCCCCAAAATTTCTGTGCACGCCCCTGGAGGAGGAAGTGCACAGAAGTCAGTTTGGTAGACTTGAAAAACAACGAACTGACAAAGGGCCTGCCTTAACGCTGGACTGCCCTGAATTGAATTGGGAAAGAGAGCAGGAAGTCCTAATTAAAGGTCTAAATTTCAAGTGTGCCTTGCGGCTTAATGAGCACTAGAACTGCTTTTTCTGTATTTCTTCAAAATATTATAAATTTTGAATAGTAGCAAAATTAAGAATAAAAAAAAAACTTTGTTATTTTCCTTTTTTGACATTAGGAATTTAAAAAAAAATAAATAAATAATAAAAAAAACCTTCTGTTTTACGATACAAAACATTTTGGGTTTCGGGGGGGGCGGAGGGGGGGGGCGGGCCCGTCAGGTCCCCCCTCTGGATACGGCCCTGCCTTTTCCTCAAATGTTCAAAATTACTACTTTATTAAGGTTGTGGGTATTTGGAGCTTACTGAAAGAGGCTTTAATCAGCAAAGGGGTAGATAGCTTAACGAGGGTCATTCATCTTCATTTGGATCTAATAAATTGACCAGTACCAGCCTAGCTAGGTTATCGCTGCTGTTGCTGGTTATCAACAGGCACTGGGCATGGTATTTCAATGCAGAATATTTTGACTTAATAAACTATTTTATGAATTGTATGCATAGCAAAAGTTATTGTTGTACATATGTATATTCAAGTAATAG
This sequence comes from Uloborus diversus, assembly GCF_026930045.1. Taxonomy (NCBI): domain Eukaryota; kingdom Metazoa; phylum Arthropoda; class Arachnida; order Araneae; family Uloboridae; genus Uloborus; species Uloborus diversus. Next base: position 178,448,467 of record NC_072732.1, on the reverse strand, counting down.
GGGGCTTAGTTTTAAAAATTATTCCCCCCCCCCCCTAGCCCCATTTTGCTCTTTGAAACTTTCAGGTAATTTTTTATGAACTCACAAATCACAATTACACCTGAATATTATTGCCTTTCTAAATTTAAATTCTAATTTCAACAATAACCCATTTTTTCCCAAAATAAAACTACTTTTGTCATAATATATGTCAACTTCTTGTGAATCTTTTCAATTTCGAAATATGGCTCTATAAATCTGAACTTGCACATTTATTGTCTATTGCAAGTTAATCAATGAAAGCTGAATAGACTCAAGTTTGCATTCAGAGTATTTATCACTGCTTAAGCTGCTTTTGTATATTTTGAGGTGTAGAGACTGGACTGTGAACTTTCAGAAACTTTTCTTGCTTCCTAATTTTTAAATTTACTCGAGGACAGTTGAAATGCCTTATTGGCTGAACAGCTAATAAATACATACGAATAATTGATTTGCATACTTATAAATGATTTGCAAACCTGATATTTTTAGAACTTAATAGTGCAAACTGAAATAACTTTCTGGGTAGTGTTTTTGTCCTAACCGCCCTTATAGTGTAATAAACCACTGTATAGATATTGGAAATAAATGTTGAAACTGGGGGGGGGGGGGTGACTTCAAAAACTCCTCTCTGGCAATGCCATTGAACTTGGGTATTTTAGTTTCTTCCCATAAAAGTTAAAAGCACTTATGAAAGTTTTTTTTTATAAAGTATTAATTTGCTGATTCTAGAAAATATACAAACCTCTGACTGCTGCAACCTTTGAAAAACCTCAAAATTAAACCTCTTGGTATCTGCTTCTCTTTATGACCAAACTTTTCAAACATTTTCAGAAAAACTTTCAACGCAGTAGATCTTTCATCAAAACGTCTCTCGTTGTGGAAAAAGCAATTTTGTTTTCCTATACTTTTTTGTATTATTGCCTTATTTCTATGTGTTTGTAGTAAATGAAATCTGCATACAATATTTTTAGTACAAATTTATGATATTGCCTTGAAAAGAAAATTTTTTACCTTGAAAAGTACTTGAAAAGTGCTTGAATTTTTTTCTGCCTAAAGGGTATGAACCCTGTGTTAGTATTGAATCCAAAATGCGTTTCGTCAACCCGAAAACTCACTTCTGCAGATACTGCTCTTTACGGAACTTGCGACTTTTTTTCCAGCTATATAACATAGATCTTAGATAATGTCGTCGCCTCAGAGCAACAGTAAGATATCTAATCCCAGGAATAACAGTAAGCTATCCTACTGTTGCTCTGAGGCGACGATGTATTAAGTTCTTATGCTTTATATGGTGCAAAACTGCTTTACTATTAACATAAAACACATTCAGATCAGTATTGAGCCAATAACAAGAGTTTAAATTAGGCCACTCGGTAAATCCGAACTATATGACTACATAAGTTTGAAGTTAAGAATTTTCGTATTTTTCTTTCTTTTGCAGTAGTGTTGGGTGAATGCAGTCGAGTGCGTGTGAGCTAATTGGGTTACAGCCCCTGTCCTGTATGTAGTGTATAGTCCGTTTTTTATCGTGCGAAAAAAGGAAAAAAATATCTATTGAAAATAATCGAGCCCTCTTATTTTGCTAAAAATTTTTCCGTCTTAATTATTTTTTTTTATAAATTATCAATTTAATTACTAATGCAGCATATCTACCAACACAAAAAATAATAATAATATAAAGGAAACCAGTTCATGAAAAAAAATTAGGAATTTGATGGCAACAGACTTCTCGTCCGTCCCGTTATCTTTTCCTACTCATTCTTACTTCATTCCTTTGATTGATGCAATACCTGACTCGCTTAAGCTATTTTTAGCTTATGATTAAAAATCTTTTCTTTCTAAAGCAAGACCTTTCCTATCTAATGCAATATCATGGAAAATGCTTTCCAAATATTTAACTTTTAGACTACCCCTTGCATATACCCAATGCCAAGCATATGTAAATACATCTGATATCTACACAACCATCTTCCAAATTAAACACCGGCTTTTGTTTCAAACCCATTCCATTCTTTTATTTCCACTTCATTAGGACATTCATGAGTCTACTGAGGAAAGCATAGTTTCCTACTTTCCTATAGCACAGAGAGATAAAAGGCATAGGAAACAATAGAAGGCGTGTCCACATCGTCGCCCATCTCTTTATGCCACATCGAAGCGGCATCTCTAAAGAGAAAATGTAAAAGTGTATAGTTAGTATCTGAAGGTTAGAAAATATCCAGATTACAATAGCTACAAAAAGCTATGAGCATTTTCAAATCGAGTGCCTCTTAATTACCTTTCAGTTCATAATACGATATCTCATTTATTCAGTGGCGTAGGCAGAAAAAATTTTCGAAGGTGGATGGGGTTAGTTTTAGTCCTCTTTTCTACTGTCAAAAACATCCGACGAGAAAGCCACGTCAGTTAAGTCGGAAATTAGGGGCTCGGTCCTTGGATGGAAATCGGAGTTGTACAAATTTTTTGGTTGACCAGTGGTTCTGAATTCTGAACCGATAGTCAGGCTACCCGTTTTTTTTTTTTTTTAATATTGCAGAACCCCCCACTTTATGGGTGCCCATATGAGGGGAGCATGTGGGGGCCCAAGCCCCCCTTAGAAATTAGAACTTTCTTGCTTTAAGAACTTTTTTCTTTGCATAAATGTAAAAACATTTCTTCTCCAGCCATAAATGAATAAGTTATTAAAAATTTCAAATTTTAATCTCTAAATCTGTGATAAAATCGGTTTACATGTTAAATATCCGAGCCCCCACTCCCCTAAAAATTTTGCATATAGCCTCCTCCCATGTCCACTCCTCCAGTTTAGCAGCAACGTCGGTTCCATTCCCCCCCCCCCTCCAAAAAAAAGTCTTGCGTTCCAGTAAGAATTAAGCACTAGCTGTGAATGCCTGCTACTTGGCCCCCATTTGGTTACTTTCTTCATCTTTTCCCAACAATTTTATTAAAAAAACTAGTAGCCTTTTTTACGCATCTAGAATGTACTTTTAATTTTTGAATATTTGGCATTTTTTAAAAAGTTACTATCGTTCTTAATTTTTTTTTTTTTTTTTTTTAAATTTGGGCCAACGATACCCTTGAGTTTGTGCTCCCAAGGTGGTTTTCCCTATTTAAAATCATTCCACAACCGACTAGATCCAAAGAAAGGCTTGTGCTCATACGAAAATTAATTTATTTGAAAGAAAAAAAAATATTTTATGAATGTAGTTTGAGTCACAGATAGGGAATGCAATACCGGACCAAAAATTCAATACCGGTATTCGGTATTTTTAAAACGTGATACCGGAATACCGGTATTTGAAATTTCTCAAAAGGTGCTTCAAAATATTTCATTTCGTTCCACATTTTATAATTTTGTACAAAAATAGTATTTTTTATGAGAACGTATATTGAACAAATATAAAATGAAGGAACAAAGGTCATAAGAAAAAATCAATAATAGTAAAATTCATAGTGCATCTTTTGAATTATCTCTAAGCATAGAACTCATTTTAGAGCCAAATTTCCTACAGTTGAACATACTCTTTCTGAATTCACGCAGGTCGATGGTACTGTTAACAATGCGTGATATACCTCCTCTAATTGTCTATAAGTCCTTTATCTTAAAGTAATTCGGTCTCTTGCGCGTTATATTTAGATAAGTCCTCTTTTTCATGTATTTGTATTTTGTGCGTATTATTATTATATTTCATAAATTTATAGCTAGTTGTAATTTCTTACCGAGAGAGGATACTAAATATATGAAATATTCCAATATTAACATCATTTTCTCTTAAACAGGAGAGGTTTGTCTTTGCTTTTTAGTAACTCTTTGGATTGAAATCTACAGTGGGCCGTGGTAGCCCGATCGGTAGAGTGTCGGATTCGGAGCCGGAGGGCCTCGGGTTCGAACCTCGATGGTCGAAGACCCACCGTCGTCATTAAAGGGGACTGGGCGACGTTAAATATGCTCGTGGTCTCAATGTCCTCCAAGTGAAACGATACCTCTGGGGGTGCTAATTTCAGGTAGCTATTAGCTCCTGGATTAGTTCAAAATTCTCATTAACTGTTGGATCCGGTGATGGTGCTGCCATCTATCGGTATATAAAATAATGGAGGCAAGGCACTTAGTATGCAGCCCTCGACATAAATACAGTTGTAGTCAGTTGTGACTCTTGAATAGAATAGAATAGAAATCTACAGTAAATTTGACTAAAGCTAGTCTTGTTAGTTTCTCTTATTCGTTTCGCTTTGTTTTCAAAATTCTTTGTATTTATAATTATGTAAATGTTTGAAAATATGTTTCAATTGATTATGCTTACCACTATGCAAATTTTCAAGGCACTATATAATTTCTAAATATTATATTGCCATGTATAAAGCACACATGTTTAGAACAACAAATTATCATTTGTTGTTCTAAAATGAGACAAGTTTTTGTAAAAATTTAGTACAGTTGAGACAAATAATTAAAAAAGAAATCATTAAGTATCACTACAATCGATGGTTCGAATAAATTGTTCATAAGACATAGAACAAACGCATCCAAAATTACACTCGAAATTAACTTTCACAGTAGTGATCAGTGAGTCGAGTGAGTGATTAGGGAAATGTAAAAAATAAAAACATGGTGAACAAAAGAGTACGAAAATGCGATTCATCTCACCATCTAGCAACGACTATGCACAGCACTCACTTTTTAATCTTTCGCTACTTTGGTTTAATGTTATTCCATTAGTTGGTGCTTTTGAAGCCAAATTTTTACAACATTAGATTGGGTTTGGATTTGTAGCATTGAAAGAGAAATTTACATTTAAAAATATTAGATTTTTTAATAGATTATTGAACATTCTTTAACTGAAACTATTTATTATTTTCAGCTAATACCGAAAATACCGGTCTTTTACCTCAGCAATACCGGTATTTTGAAATTGCAAAATTACTCGAAGTACCGGTATTCAATCCCTAGTTACAGATATTTGTTATAAGGATTTTTTTTTTTTAATGTGTACGTAGGCGTGGTTAGTGTCTCACAAATTGACGATGGAGAACAGTCATCTTTTTATTAGTTTTGGATAGGACTGGGCGATATACCGTCATATATCGATATATATCTACTACCGCGATAACGATATTTAGATTTCTATTCGTCCGATATATCGTTTGAAAAGAAAATACGGGATTTAAATACGGAGAAATTAAAATACTGACTTAAAAATGCTTAATCTTTCCTAGCTCTGTGGGATGGGTGTGAGTGTTTGAAATTTCAAGATATTTTCTGCATTCTGCAAACAGTTATTAAATTTTGAATTATAGCAAAAGGGAAAAATTCACAAGGCCGCCGGAGGTAAATGTGGGCCCCTTTGTCAGCTAGGTCTCCCCGGATCCCCTCCCTCCCCCTATAAAGTTTTCAAAACTTATACTACTACGATTCAAAGCGGAGTCCCTACCGTGCTACTAGTTTCTGACAAAGCTGACATGGCCTCTCGTAGATCCATAAAAGTAAGCGTGTATTGGTTAAGAAGGCATCCTACTGCAACAATTAAAAATTAACCAATTGAGGTATCAACACGATTCATTGTTCAAATTAAACATAAACTATTGATAGTTGCGTTGAATAAAATGTTTAAGAAAAATACTGAACAAAAATTTTTTATTTAAGGGGGTCCGGGACACATTTTGAAATTTTTTTTATTATGTACTTTAGAGTTTTGAAATTTTTTGAACTGATTCATCATTTATTTAATAAACAAAATCATAACATAAATATGAAAAAAAAAATATTTTTTTCTTTAAATTTAATTAGTTTTTTTCAAAAAAGTGGGGTTGCTTTAAATTGCTATAACTCAAAATATTGTTGGTCAATTTTCAATTTTTTTTCAAAAAAAGTATGCACATATATCTAAGCTTTAATTTTTATTCGGCGATTTTAAAAATATTGATTCAATAAAAAATAAAAAATATTTGAAGAAAAATTTCGAAAAATTCGAAGATACTTTTTTTTAAAAAAATCATAATTTTTGAAGTAAACGTTTTTTTCAAATTCGCCGAATAAAAGTTAAAGTAAATTGCTTGAAAAAGATATGCTCCAAGTTTCATTACTTTATCTCTATCGGTTCCTGACTTATAAGAGTTTGAATGCAAGAAATCGGGAAAAATTGCATCATGGAGAAAAACGCGTTTAAAGTTTTAAACTTATGTACACATTCGTTAGATGCATGCAACAAAAATAACTATAACTTTCGTTATATTTAAGGTAGAAACAAGATTCAAACGTCCTCTTAAGCAGAAAAAAACGGAGCAATTTTTCAAATTATAAAAAAAAAATTGCAAAATTTGAGGATTTTGTGTCCCGGACCCCCTTAAAGGAAAATGAAAAACGAAAAAAAATCCTAATAAGAATACTTATATCGCACATTTATCGCGCAAGAGGCAGCGCAACTCAATTTTTTCAGTTCTGAACGAATATAACTTTTATTCTGATATTACGAGGAAAAATATTTCCGCCCTTCATATAACACACGAACGATCTGACGTAATCTTATTTCGATGGTAACAACGAAACTGAAACTTCCTAATGTCGCCAGAGAAGCGGCACATACGAGTTGACGGAACTTCTAAGTGCATATACGAAAATAGGGTTTTTATGTAAGTTCTACGCATTAACGTATTTGAAGCTGTAATTATTATAGCAAAGCGAATCTGATCATATATATATATATATATACTTACGTTTTTACGTTACGTCGGTAGTTCACTGCAGCTCTTTTGTTTGGTATTTTTTGACTTCAGTTTAAGAGTCGTCATCAAATACCGGAATTGAAAAAGTGAAGAAATTTTCGTATTCGTTTTCGGTTAAATTGCTTATGAAATAATGACATTGATGAGATAATTGATTTACTTAATAATATGGATTTTAGATTGGATCTGCTGAAGAAAAATTAACTGCACTTTTAAAATCAATATTAAAATATCTGTATCGTTAAAAAATAATAGTTTTAAATTTATTATATATTTTAATTAACCAAATAATGATTTTTTAATGCAAATTCACAGTTTACGTCAGATTTTTGCCAAATATGGCAAAGAGGTCCTTTGATGCAAACGAATTCACATTGGGCAGTTTTTGTTCGCAATTGAACCCCTCCCCACACCGGGGGTTTCCTTTTGCGAATCCAGTTTTCGTCGGATCTTTGCCAAATTTGGATCAGCGATTCTTTGAAGCTTAGGAATTTTCATAGGGAGTTTTTCGCCTACCAATGAGGGAGGTGGGGAGGGGGGGCGAAATCACCCAACGGAGGTTTTCCATATGCAAATCCAGTTCACAAATTTTGCAAACAGGTCCTTTGACGCTCAAGAATTCACTTAGGGTAGTTTTCGTTCGCAATGGGGGCCGCCCTCCCTCCCACTGGGGATTTCTTTATACAAATCCAGTTTTCGTCGGATCTTTGCCAAATTTGGCACAGCGGTTCTTTGATGGTCAGGAATTGTCGAGGGGGTTTTCGCCTACTTATATGGATGGGTGGAGGGTGCGAATACTAGGACTCGACCGATGCATCGGCGCCGATGGTTCAACAATTTAGCCATCGGCATCGGCGGCCGATGCTAAATTGCAAGAAACATCGGCCCATCGGCCTTAAAAACTTCGAAAAGCCGATGGAATTGGCCGATGTTTTTGAAAAAAAAAAAAAAGACCTTTGATGTTTTACCTTTTAATACAAAGTAAAGGTTGTTTTCACATAAAATTGTTTACTAAATTTCAGTATGAATTTTTATTTGAGTCACCCCTGAAAGAGTTTTTAATACTGCATTCAAGTACCAAACAAGTTAATTATTGCGTTGTTTATTGCTGCTGGATGTACGTAGTATCTCTCATAAGTCATAACTCCAAAATGGTAAGCTGTAGAAGGATAAGTTTTCGCGTGTGGGGTGTGCGTACGTTCCAGTTGTGCACTTCCCTTTTTGTTTTTGATCGGGTGTTCTGAAAAGCCTGTTTACTCATTTTTTGTGGCTATTAATTACTTAATTTCAATGCAAAACTAAGATAGCGTCTCAGACTGACGGTCATTTGGTGATATATTGCCGAATTGGAGACTATGGAAACAAATATGAGATGGCAAAACCCCGCTATTCATTTTAAAACACTCTGTATTTTAAATCCGCCACTGCAAGTCAATACAAACTCGGGTGCAAGTTTCGGAAGGGTTTTTTTGCTCAATGTTTATGATTATTTTGAACTCTATTTTTTACGACTATTTTGAATTTCCGAGAACACTTGTATGCCCCTCCTCCCACTCCCTCAATTTCTGAAATTAAACTCTAGTTATACTCCTGAGTTGTTTAAAACTAACACCATTCATAAAATTAGAGATTTTTTTTTTTCAAACTTTATCTATTGTTTAGAAAGAATTTAGAGCATTAATTTAAGAAACTGATTAAAGAAAGATGTTTTGAATTTTTTCTTCGGAAGTGCTGAAATAGATTCAGAAACTCTTCCGAGGTGTTGGTTTTAGCGGTTCTGCACTACAAATATTAGGCCGAGGTTGGGGCCGAAGAGTGAGTTACTGCAAAATCAGAGGGTGACCCCCCCCCCCCTCCATTTCGTAATGCGCCATCTTTTTTGCATCATTAATAGCGATCGATTTTTTTTTCTGTTGTAAGTAACTATTTTTATGTATTTATATAAAATCAATGAATAAGTTATTTTCGTTTTTTATAGAAAAGTTTCAAGGATTTTCTATTATGCAATTTTTTAAATTTCAGAAAATTACTGTTAAATTGAACAATTTAATTTGAATTTGTTTGTAAAGCTTCATAAAAGATTGAACAATCTAATTGTTCAATATTATGTATGCAAACATCAGATCAAGTAGTCATATGTATTCAGTTATTAACTTTGTGTAAATATTGATTTTGTTTATAGCTGCGTTTTAAGAACCTCGCTCTTTTCATGGCAATTTTTTTTCCAGCAAAATTTATGTCACTGTTTAAGTTTTTGGAAAAATGCAAAATTTTCTATTCATAAATTTTAAATAAGAAAAAAATATTTCTTTTATGATTTAGTATTGTAATTTATCTGTTATCTTTTTTTTAAAATTTGATGACTAAAAAATGTCTACGTGCAATCTTTCCAATTTAATTGCGTAATTTGTTGACGGTTTCATAGTTTTATTCTTATTTATTTATTTATTTTTTTTGAATGATTTAACAACATAATTTAATGTTTTTTAACAATGTTTAGTGAACTTAAATCCATACATCATTACAATATTACTGAAATCTTAGTTATATGTTCAATTTAAAAAAAAAATCAATTGTTTATTAAACAGTCTTTTTGTTTTTCTTCCTTTTTTCTTTCTTTCTTTCTTTTTTGGCTGTTGTTCTTTATCTTTCATTGTACATCAGTCAAGAAAGGAGAAGCATAACTACACCCTATATAGATTGTACGTTGTACGATCCAAAAGTTCAAGACAAGCTGTATAAAACCTTACCCAGAATAGTTCACATTACAGATGCACATCCACCTTCAAAAGTTTACCTTGAGGGACTATGTACTTCTGCCAGTGTTCATATAACTTTTGGAAACACTTCTGAAAGCCATTTTTCGCTACCTTCTATGATGCAGCTTTATCTTCTCCTGACGGAGGAAAGCATTGTCCATGCAAATGTTTTTTTGCTGGGAACAGGTAAAAGTCACACGGAGCTAAGTCCGACGAAAACGTTATGTTATTTGTTTGTCATATCAGAGTATTGACCAATCGAACCGTGCATCCTCAACATGAAAGTCGCCTTCTTCCCTACGATGAAGTTAAAGCAGCAGCGCAAGAGGCCTTACAGAAGGTTGCGAAAATGTCTTCCAGGTGCGCTTCTAAAAGCTATACGAACATTGGCAGAAGTGCATAGTCGTTCAAGGTGACTATTTTGTTGATAGATTGCTTCGGTAATGTGAACTATTCAGGGTAAGGTTTTATACAACTTGTCCTCTAACCTTTAGATCATACTACGTACGTATGAGTTTTCAACTTAGTATTTCATAACGTTTTTGAGTGACTTAAGTTTACGCGCATGAAGACATCACAAGAGAATTTGCGATAATTAACTGAGGAAGCGTTCAAAATGGATATTTCGGTCATCTACATGTTCTTAGGTACATATGCATGTACAGATGTGCCGAAAAAACTTATGAAGTTTAAATTGGGTGATCGTAAAATAAAAATTTAGGTGAAAATCTGATTTTCTTTTTATTTTTTGTGATTGCAATTCCTTATTCGTAGAAAGGAAGTAAAGTGAAATGAATCAATCATCCTTTAAATCTCTGACAATTTTATCAATTTATTTCTGTTTGATTTTTTTTTTTTTCCATCGGCCATCGGCAATCGGCCATTTGGAGGAAAACAATCGGCCATCGGCCATCTTTGAACAATCGACCAACAATCGGCATCGGCCAAAAAATGCCATCGGTCGAGCCCTAGCGAATACACACCACGAGGGGTTTTCCTTATGCAAATCCAGATTTCGGCGGATTTTTTTTTTTTTTTTTTTTTTTTTCCAAACATGGCGCAGCGGTCCTTTGATGAACAGAAATTCATATAATTTTTTTCTCATCAAAATGTGGTGTATGGGTACCACCTTGGGGGGGGGGGGGTTCGCCAGAAAATCCAGAATGATTACGAAAAAATACAATGATGTCTAAATTTAAATTTTGAGTCATGAAATTGTGCTTTCTACAAATTGACGGGAAATATGTTTGTGCTATTTTTTTTTCCTTCTTTTTTAAACCGGATTGTTAAACATGTGGCACTAGACGAAGCTTTTATTTTCGAGGTAGACCGTGCAACGTCGGGTAACAGCTAGTGACATATGAATCAAAAGTATATTTCATAGTTCTGTGGGCTTAATAGGTGTATAGTGTGATAGTTTCCAAAATTTATAGCTGCATTTTTTAAAGATTTATTATTAGTATTTTATTTAATGTTACTCAACTAAGAAAAAAAAAAGTCTTTAAGCAAGAGCTATGAAATGACTAAAAATAAACTATTTAAGACGTAAATACGAAATATAGTTCAAAGTACATTCAAATTATTGAGACTGCTCAAATTGAAAGATTTAAACAAAATACTGAATTGAATATTAAAAACTTTTTCGTTGCGAAGCACTTTTGTCATGCATTGAGCTATACCATTTGCACGCCCTCCTCCTCTCCCCCTCCAGGAAAGTTTTGAATTAGAGAAATAATTGCATTTATTATATTTGGAAATGTTTTTTGTATTTCGATTCTTCGCACCCCCCCCCCCCCACAAGAATGTATCAATATATCGATATTTGGAGATCAATATATCGCGGTATTAAAATTCTGATATCCCCCAGTCCTAGTTTTAGAGGTTGAACTTCTTTACTACTAATAATGCTGAAAGTCTGGATGTCTGTTACGCGCATAGCGCCTAGACCGTTCGGCACAAAATTAGTTCGTAGCATAGGGGTGAGAAACTCGAAGCGATTTTTTGAAAATTCAATTTTGTTCTTTTTTTATTCCAATTTTAAGCCCGTTTTACCGAGCAAATTAACATATATATTGGCGGGAAATTCATCACATTATTTCATTTGTAAATATACAGGCGAACAAAATGACCTTTTAATTCTCTACTACGGGTAAAGCCGTGCGGGTACCGCTAGTTATTAATAAAAAACCATTTGCAAAACTAAAGGATTCTTAATTGCCGAGCACTTTCCAAACTTGCTGATTTGTAACATGCACACAACAACAACTCCTTCTTTCATCTTAACAGTTATCTCTGGAAACCTAGCTCGTTCTATTCTACTAAAAACAAAACACCCCTAAACCTTCCAACAATTTCACAAAATTTGTAGGAAATAGATTCAACTGGGTTGACTTCTTCTGGACCTCCAACAACTTACAGTTTTTCTTCTATAGTAAAAATCAGATCTGTGGAGTCGGAGGGAAAATGACCGACTTTGACTCCTTAACTCCAAAATCTGTCCGACTCCGAATCTGCAAGTACTAGCACAGTTGGGGACTTCTCACCGACTCCTTGAACTGAAAACCTTCAACTCCCACCTCTGACTGCATAGTAGGGTGTATCGCAAAAAACTTTTTTTCGAATTTCAATTTGTCAAGTTGATAAAAAGTTGCCCCTACCGACTAACATCTTACATAAAAATTTTTATCCGAATCAAAAAATATTTAGGTGTTCCGCACGAGACCTAAAATTTATAATATTCTTCAAAAAATAATTTTTTTTTCTAAAGAAAATTTCTGAATTAGAGAAAAAAATGTTAAAATTTTTTCAAGTAGAAAAATGTACACAGTTAAGTAGGAGAAAAAAGTAAGGGGAGAAAACTGTCATAAACAATACGTTCATAAAACGAATATTTTCACAAGCGTCATTTGAAGTTTGAATCACCTTCCTCGTATTTCTACTAGAAGAGCAAGAAAAACTTTTGAGTCTCATGTAATGAACGATGAAAATTAATTTGTATTCTCATTGGAGGTTTCAGTTTCATACATTTCAGCAATTGAAAAAATGCGTGAAAACTATAAACGTTTTCGAAAACCATCACTAAAATTTAAAACCCAGAAATTTGCGCTTTAGAAAAAATTGAGAAAGTACAGTACAGATTGCAAAACCCGCTATAGTAACCCAGAATACAAATGTTAGAACGCTTCAGGAAAACACTCAAAGCCTTGCTAACAGTGCACAATTATCTATGAAGAAGAAATCAGTGAAAAACCTATCATTATTTATTATGCTCTCTAACCTGTAGAAAGTGCCGCCGATGTCTTTGTCACCGTGAAGCTGATTTTATAAATGTTGGGAGTGCCTTGAAAATTATGTTAAATGAATTAGCTGACTAATCTGAAATGTTCGGTTAAGGGGCGACAGAAACTTGGATGAAACACAGGACACAGGATGATTCGCAGTACGTTAAGCGGCTTAAGTTTTTGAAAGTCTCTTTTAAATGAGAGGTAAAATTAGCAAAGTTAAACAAAAACTGTTACTGAGACTGATTTGGGGAAACCAATCAGCGTTCACTCCCTGCTATAATGAATCAAATACATTGATACAATGATCAACGTTAATGTAATTAAATTGGATACAGCAGTGCACAAATCAAAGACATTGTTCGGAATTTGCAGTTGCTTAAGCAAAAGTCAAGCATGACTCCCATAAGAAAAGAAAAATATTAGAAAAATTAGGAGGTGATGAGGTTTGTGGAGATCTTTGTCTATATGTCCTCAATCATTTAAACTCTGTAAAACTAACTGTTCTGAAGCCATAGCCCGCGTTTCCATCCCTTCCCATCCCATACGAAGCAAAGGGCACACTTTTGAGTACCAAAGGATAATTGCTAATTATTGTTATATGACTTTGCAGTACTCTACAAATGGGGTACTGAAAAATCCTCCAGCAAAAATCACGCATCCTTTTAGAGCTGTTGATAAAAGCTTGATTTTTTATATGATAACACACATATTATTCTACATAATATTTTTTGGTATTTAGTTTTTTACACTAAATTCTTGTAATAAAATACTTTTATGTAATAAAATGAAAACGTTGTTTGCAAGATTGTTTTATAAGCTTTAATTTTTTTTTAACTTTGCAAAATTTACCTTACAATATCATCACAAAATAAATTCAAATAATTTTTATCTATAAAATGTAAATAAATGTATCAAAAATTCTTCATTAGCAAGCAAAGAAATTTTTAAACCAACATTTGCAAAAAAAAATAACAATAATAATAATAAGCTAATACATTTATATTGAAACTTCTAACTTGAACTTTAAAAAACTTATTTTTGCGTGCTATGCGGAAACCTAAATGCCGCATTAGAGCAAAACCCTTTATTTGATAATTCCTGGCTATATTACTCACAATTTTCAACTTGGGGAGGGGGGGGGGGGAGGATGGCCTTTTTTCTGTTATTCAAAAAAAAAAAAAAAAAAAACAGAAAAAAAAAAAAAAACGATTTTTTGAAGAAAATCAAACTTTTTAGGCCTCACGCGGGACACCTAAATATTTTTTGATTTGGGTAAACTATTTCATGTTAGATGTGGGTCCGTAGGGGCAACTTTTTATCAACTTGACAATTGAATTTCGAAAAAAAGTTTTTTTTCGATAAACCCTACTGCACAGCTCTGGGGGAAACCATGATATCGTGGTCTGATGAATTAAGGCTCTTATGCACTGATGAAAACTCCCAGTATTTTCTTGCATTTAACCTTTTCAGAGTTTTAGCTTTTCTTTTCCACATCCCTCAGAAGGATATTTTCAAGTTTTTATGCTGGGCCATATTAGGTCGTAATTTTTAGGTTAAGAGATGTATTGTTGTGAATTTTATAGGCCAAAGTAGCCCATATTTTGGTACAACACTCTGACACGGATTATAATAAAGATATTAAATTCGATAAGTTACTCTGATTTAGCTATCGCTGTTGCCTACAGTTTAAAAAAAGAATCTGCTGATTTTGTTCTATGGCAAGAAGCAAAATGATGCATCACCCCCATTGGAACAGAGCTTTTAGAGAACTTTTTAATCAAAAATTGTCACTTGAATCATTAGCCCTTGAACACCCCAAGAACTTTCTTTCCATCAATGGCCATCTCTCATGTCACATGAAGCATGAAAAAAAAAGTTGTTTCACCTCTATCATGTGTCTTTACGATACACGTTTTCTTTTCTTGCACTTCTGAAAGGGGCCATGCCCTTCCACTTTTCAATATTCAAACTTGATAGACCAAAAATTGTTTTTCTACAGCTTGAATCGATTTGACAAAATAAAAATATAAAATTGTACTGTTCCACATAAACATCCAGATTCATACCATTACATTTGTAACTTGAATTTAGACTCTCTCTCTCTTGTGATTATTTTTGATAAAATTTTAGTGAAATAAAAACTCTGAATATATATGTAAGAGTTAATTCAAAAGTCGAGTTCATTAAAAAAAAAACATTTATCACATCGTTCAACAAGCTTTTGAATCTCCAAGTCATAAAAATCTGCTGCATGTGAGGATAACCAGTTTTTAACAGCTTCTTTCACTTCATCATCTGTGGCCAAGTATTTGCTGCTAAGAAACTTTGGAAGTGGAACAAGTAGAAATCGCTTGGCGCTGTTTGGACAGTACTGTAGGTGGTCCATCTGTTCACGTTTAAAAGACTTAATCAAATTTTGGGTTTCTTTTGTTGTATGGGGTATGGTACTGTCATGCAACAATAACACGTCAAATGCCTTATCTGCTGATGAATTTCTGCCTCTGAACGTCTCTTGCTGACACTAACCAAATTACTGACCAGTTAAACAGTAAGTTATCGCCCCTAAGCCAGGGCTAAGGCAGAACTGCATACAATATAACAAACAGCCCGGCAACTCTCAGCATCAATGACATCTGCCTCCAGCTCCGCCATTCCAAACTGATGAGTCCATAACAAGGACAAAACTGCAGTCTCTGGATGGGATTTCTAGGCTGTCGGTATAATGCATGTAGCACTGACCGATTGCTGAAGTAAAAAAACAGTATATCAGGGTTCATACTCAAGTTTGAAAATTAAAAGTAAGGTGTTTTTAAGGTGTTTTGTTGGAGTTCATTTTACTTTTTAAGGACTAGTTTCTTGTTTGAAGATGCATTTTTCAAAATTATTTCAGAAAAAATATGTACAACTCTATTATTTATTTTTATTTTCATACAATACATTGAATGCACAAACATACTAAATTTATACTAAAATATGCATTTACTGCTTCTTAGACTTGAGCCATCTCGATTCTACTCAGAATCAAATTCAAATACAGGAGGGGGGGGGGGGGGGGGTTAACCATTGAAATGTTTTATTTTGAAAATGAATAAATATTAAGTGATAATGATTAAAAATGAGTATTTTCTCAAAAACAAAACAGGTACTAACGATTTCCTAACCAAAAAAAGATTTTAAAAAATAAAATGTTTGCTAAAATAAGAAATATAATAAGCCTTCTGAAAGTAGCATAGGCCAAAATAACTTCCAATCCAACTATAAAAATAATTTACATATTTACAGGACATAAAAGGGCAAACTTCAAATGCAACAAACAATTTTCGGTGAAGATTGTGCTTGATTTTGGCATAGAAACATAAGGTTACGTGATCAAAATACAGAAAATTCAATTTGAACATTAGGGGGAACCTTTTAAAAAAATGTACTAATTATATTAATTTTCAAAATAGATCAAAATTTTGTAAATCATTTCAAAATTTTGTGTGACTCTAGGCTGAAAAATATAGAAAACTGACAAATTAAGAATTTTTCTTCTAAAAAGTATGGAAGTCATAATTCTAGGAAACAGTGGTACCACTGTTTAGCTATTAAGTTGCTCTTTCATCTATTGTATAAAATATGTAGTTTTTACTCATGTTAAGTAATTAATATCTACAATTTTTTTTAAATAAAAAAAATCACAAACCTTGCCAACTACAGATGCTACGCATGTATTAGAACACTTGAAAGAAGTTGAAACAAAAATAAATTTCAGCCAGCGATTCCGCACTAACTTTCTGACATTTGACTCATCATGAATTTTGTTAAAAACTTTTCAACTTAATGATTTTAATAAAAATACATATCAACCTAGTTTCTTTCTTCACAAGGCATAGTAAGCATCATAAATGCAAAAAATCTTATACCCATGACGGATGCACAGACATTGCGATTTTCAAAGAGAACGCCTTAAAAGTATAAAGAACGGCACATAAAAGAATTTATTTAATAAATTATTTTAGAATTGCATTTTAGAGCTCTACAGAAAACGTATTATTAATAACAATCGACATAATTGAAGCAAAAATCAAATTAAACCAGCGATTTAGATTTTAACATTTTGACTCATAATAGACACAGAATTTGGCTTGAAAGTTTCAACTTTGTGATTTTTATAGGAATAAAAAGAAATTTCATTTATTTGCCCTCCAAAAAACATAAGTATCAAAAGTCAGAAAAATTTGATTCTCATATCGAATGCAAAGACATTGTTTTTAATAAAACTGAAAGTGTCATAAGCCTAAAAGTGGCAAATAAAAGAATTTATGAAAGCAAAAAAGATTTTAGCATGGTATTTAACAAGCCTACAAGATGTTATATTATTAATAATTATCGACATAATCGTCAGAAATTTGGGAAAAATTTCGGATGTGGGAAAGAAAATTGTCTAACGAAAAAATCGGATTATTAGTATTAATAGACGAAAAATAGCAGAATTCCGGTAAAATTCGGTGTAAAGTAATCACTAATCACTCGTATCGGATTGGGGACAGCAGAAAATCTTTAGGGTTACATAGAATAAAAAAATGAGGAGTTTGTAAGGAGATAATAGCAAAATTCAGGAGTTTTAAGGGCTCTTATTTTCTTTTCTTAAAAAGCAGGAATTTATAAGGAGCATACAAGCCCTGTATATGCATATTTTTTAATGCTACTGAAAAATAAATGCAAATGTTACGTCATGAAACGCAGAAACACACAACAACATTTTATAAAATTTGAAATAACACACTGAGCCACTTATATAATTTTAAACCCTTGTTTACTGCTATACTCCCCCCACTAAGTCATAAAATACTGTGTTTTGCACTATCATACCTTTGGGTTCAAATAATTTTTCCATTCTTTTCATTTCCCTAATTGCAATGCAGAGGATTTTAAGACCATATAAAAAGTTAAGATTTCATATTCTTTCACTATTTTTTGTTTCCAACATGTCATACATAATCTTTGCATTTTCTTTCGGCTGTTTTTGCTATTGAAAGTATGCATCTAGGTACAACGGTTGCAAAAATAGAGGTCCTACAGATTAAACAGGGCAGACTAAAAAATGTTTACAATGTTATTCAATGTGACTTAGATTATTTGGCCTTTTTTTTTTACGATCATACACAACAGTTCTTAGATTGAAATAATAACAAACATATGTACAATATATCTTTATTACATAAAACTGAAATGACTAAAACATTGCTAACAAAATAATTCTGACAAGAGTTCACTTCATGAAATTTACACTGCATTATGATGCCTGAAATTTGTTGAATGAGAAGTCAGATGAGCAATCTTTGTTACAATTAAAAATAGGACGAAATTTCATTGCGATGAATAATAATTTGTTGCAGCATAGGGCCACTGCTGATAATTGTATGAATTCTGAAAGAAAAATGGGTTGGAAAAATCAGTATTTTAATAAATTGGGATCAATTTCATTTGAAAAATACTCACTGATGAATTTAAAAAACGAAGCAATAAACATAGCTTCATGCAATAAAATAATCATTTTAGACAGCTAAAAAAATTCAAGTTTAGGGCGAAGGGAAAAAGAAGAGCGAGAACAAGGTGGGAGGATAAAGAAAAAAAGTGGTTAAAGGATTCTTGAGTCAATCAATTGAAGATTATAGCTTTGGATAGATCAAAGTGGCGTTAGCTGACTGAGACAGCCTTGGCTGGCAACCAACTGGAGAAGAAGAAAATAAACAAATAACAGAAAGAAAAATCTTTAAGATCATACACAGTTTTAGAATAAAAAGAGTTTTTAAGATTTGTAAAACAGCAGTAAATAATTACAAATGTTTTTACATTATTATAATGGTCAATGCTCTGATTCAGAGATGCCACACTCAATCTAAGCAAAATATATCGCATGTTGGTTGGCAGCGTTTTTTTATCTGAGCACTCTACAAAATTCTGAATGTTCTCTTGCAACAGTGACTAGCTAATTTATGTGGCGTATGCTGTACATACACCCCTGTGCAGGCACAGATCTAGAGAGGAGCCATGACCCCCCCCCCCCCCTTAAGTGACAAAATGTAGCCTGTGTTTGGAACTTATAATTCGAAAAATTCGCCCCCGTCTCCCTATTCTTACCAAAAAATGACACTTATGACTTTGGAAAAGACCTCTTCTGAAACCAGAAGCTGAATTTCGTCTTTACCCCAGTGACTGCTTCCTTTGAAGACATTTGAAATCAAAAGTTGATATTAAACACAGAAGATTAAGAAATCAAGGTGGAAAAACAATGAGTAATCAACTAAAAAATAATAATAATATGCAAGCATGTGCTAAAAGGTGCTTGACAAATCTCATCAAATGAGTGAAGTTCTTCAGTGCATGTTACCTTGACTTTAAAAACCCAACTGAAACCTCAACAAGTAGTATTTCCAAAATTGAAAAAAATAACTTTGTGAAGAAATAATACATATTTTATTAATTAATTTTTGTATTTCGAAGGTCAATAACTTGTTTAGGTCACATTATAAACTGATTTATTAAAAACCATTTGAATTATTCAAGTCACTGCCTGTAACATACTTTCGTGTTCAATTTTCAAAAAGCTTTTCTTTTTTGTTTTATTGCACTATACGTTTATTAATATAACTAAACATCGCCAAAAAGATTTTTAACAAAATATTTTTAGAGAAACTTTGACCATATTACAGTTACAGTAACTGACATGATTGTCAATACTTTTTAAAAAGCTAAAGTTAATCTTTGAATTTAAATAACTCAAATTTTCCAGAGTTTGACTTTTTTTTTACAGAAGAAAGTCTTTCAAAACTATCACCATCCAAAAAGCTTTGAATAATTAGTTATAATTAATTTCATTAAAAACTCAATCTTTGTTAAGTCTAGTTTGCAGAAAGGCTGAATTTTGCAAATGGTATTGGCATTAGTAAACTTGGATGTAATTGGATAGAAATGTTGGAATATAGGCATGACAGATGGTCATGCAAGTTATGAGCACAACATAAAATATAGGTTGGTTGGAAAAAAAGGTTAGCACAAATTAAAGTCTACACAGTAAAACTGCATAGTAAACAAATATGCGAGTGTTATGAAACCAGATGCAATTGGATTTTGAAATGCATAAAAAATCGGGACTGACACGCACAAATTCATATAAAATATTAAGAGATCTAATTTACAAAATAATTATTAAAATAAAGCATAAAAATAAGCTAATAGTATAGGTTAAAATAACACTTCAAACTTTAAAAATATTTTTAGGACACAGCACCATAGAAGTATTGAAACCTCAAACACATGTTCGAAGTAAGCATGCTCTCAAAATCTAGGCTTTGCTTATGCTAATACTTCTACTTAAACGCAATTTTGTCTGTAAAACTACTTTTACTGTATATGATTTCTTACATGATAGTTAGCCCAAGCAGATTGATGATATTGGTAAGAAGCAGCATCTGTAGCAGCAACAGCTGTTGAAGCCGTAAGAGCAGTGGTTGCATCAGCTGCTGTAACAGCTACAGCAGTACCATTAAGTTCAGTTTTAGCTTTTTTGTCTTTATTTTCTTCGCTGAAATGAAAAAAAAAATGTTATATAACATTTATCTGAATGGATACCATATTTATATGTAACATACCCAAAGAAATTTTACTATGACACAATGCTTTTTTTATAGATACTCATAGGTCAGACATTTCTGATTTTTACAGAGGGAGGGGGGGGGGCAAGGGGTTCTCGACGTATATTATAATCCCCTTCCCACACACAGAAAAAAAAAACACCCCTGAGTCAAATGAAAATACAGTCGAATCTCGATAACTTGAAGTTTATAATTCAAATATTCCTTTATCTCGAAGTTTTTATCGGATCCCAAGCTTTTGAGACTGTTGTCAAAACTTCCCATAGCTCGAACGTTTTAGCCGGTCTCTTGGTACTTTAAGTTATTGAGAGAGTTGACTGTACATTAATTTTCCAAAGCAGGGTGTAGTGCAATCGACTTTCTGACCCCCCTAAATGACGGACTTTCTGACCCCCTTAAATGACGGGTCTGGATACTCCTATTTTAGATCAAATGATCCCAAACAGGAATGATGCATTTTTAGATGGCACTAAAAGAGGACTTGCAGTTAATAATGAATTAAAAGAATTCTAAAGACATTCAGTCATCATCTAAAATTCTAATTCAATAAATTAAGTCTAAAGTCATAATATTCCTTAAATTGATTTTTTTTTAAATTAAACCTCAAAAAAAAAAAAAAAAAAAAAAAAGAGGAAAAAAAAACCTTTTTACTAAGTTTTCCTAGAAACACTAATTACATACCAGAAATAATTTTCACTATGGAAATATCATAAATACTTTTAAGAAAATATAAAATATATTTTAGATTCTCAAATGCAAAACAATTTTTAGACAAATGTTGAGCTCTATGTTTCAATTTGGGAACATTGGCTTTAAAAAGGTCAAACAATATAGAAGTTATTATATCCATATAAAGTCGACACATTAATATCGTAAGCAAATATATTGAGTTTTTCTCTTTTTTTTATTAACACTTACCTATCTTCTGCTACTCTTTTGCGAGAAGCATACTGGGATTTAAACATTTTAGCATATTCATCATAAGCATCTTGTATGCTGAAAACAAAAGCAATTAAAACATTAGATGAAAGTATTTTGTTTTATATTTATTTAATTTAAAGAGCAATGCACAATCTGCAAACAATACAGCATTAATCCCAACAGTGAATAAACATATTGCATTACAATTTCAAACAAAAATGACATATTGAATTCTCACTCTTTCAAAGAAGATAATCAAAAAATATTCAGCTTCTTTTTAAAAATAAAAGTTTAGAAACATTAAGACCACTCGAGAATTTTAGAGTTTTGTTGGAAGATCTGGTTTGGTTTAAAAGTAAATCTAAAAGTGACTGGTTTGAAAAAAAAAGAAAGAAAATTGTCAATAGTGGGTCATTCTTCAAAAAGTGTAACTTTTCTGTCACATGCCTTTTACAGTAAAAACTTTGAGGAACAATTCATTTAACTGTGATTTCATCAAAAATATATCCATTTAAACCTACCAATAATTTTTTGATAATAATTTTTATTTTAGCATATTTTTGGTTCGAAACATAAGAATTCTCACCTCCGTGGCATGTCACACACCTTGTGTGAGTTTATGTTGCTTAATAACTTGTTTAATTAAAAGTATATACTTATTTATTGATTATTCCTTTCACAAGTGTCTCAAATACTAACTGTTTAAGCATATTTAATTTTTTAGTATTATGTTTTAGTTTGTTTTGGAAGGACAAGAAGTCATGTCACGAGAAAAACTCTCACCTCCGTTACCTAAACACAAAATGCCATTCCTCATTAACACGTGGCAGTAATGACATCAAATTTTATTTCCATGATACAAGGCAGCCCCCTTGTTTATTTTCAGCCATAGTTGAAGTTGTGAGATTTTTGTCGAAAAATAACAAGATAGATTTTGCTTTAAAAACTTAGTGTGGTTATTCTGACTTCTCACCTCCGTGAACTTGAATTTAAGAGATGTAAATTAATGTTAAAAAAGAAGTGAACATGTTTTCATATGCTTAACATGCGCAGATTGTAGCAACGAAGAAAAACATTTTTTCCCTGAAAAATATATCTATTAGGTCTATATTAATGGAAAATTCCTCCATGACAGACTTTATCAATGTCATTTCTGAGGTGAAAATAACTGATGGAGGAGAAATACGTCAATAGGCATTCTACCAAAATTATAAACTGCTAATATATCCTCAAATTTACTAAATGCTATTTTTTAACATACTTTTGAAACTACTAATTAAGCCATAATTTAATTAAGAGAGCTTAATATTATATCCCCACTAATTATTAAAATAGCTGATTGTTTGCACAATTAACAAAATTACTACTTTTATATTAAATTGGCCTTAATTTTTAAATATTAAAAGTTTTTTTCTTTATTTTTATGAACCAGGAATTTTTTAATTATTTTTATTTATGAGTAAAATAATTTCAACTTAGCTAGGCCATTGTTTATGGTTACTTCTAGTAGGTAACACTTTCATGTAAGAACGAAAAAAACGAAAACAAAAAGTTTCGAAATTGAAAAATATTTGCGTTTAAAAGTTACGTTTCTGGAGAATGACCCTAGTGCACAATCATTCACCCTTACTCAAGTATATTATATCAATATTGTAGCCTTGCATAGTTACCAATGATCATGATTGCTGAATAAAAACACTACAAATTAAGGACAGGTTTCCAGTGATCTAGGTTTTAGTTTATGTTCTGAAGGTATAGAATACTTCCTAGAATTAGACCAAGGATCTTATATCCTTCTGGCAAAATTATTCTCAAAATGCAATTTAGTCAAAATTGTAGGATTTTTAAAAATTTTCTTTGCAACCTAAATAAAATATAAAAAAGGATTTTTAAATCTAAAGACTATTTCTGTAAGCTTGGTTTGCACTAAAAAGTATAAAATAAAATAAGCATATGATTTCTTAATTACAATGCTCAACAACTGCAGTTAATTTTAAAATATTTTCCTTCAAGGTAATTCTAAAGCAATCGATAAAATTCAAATTAAAAATTTGAGATGAGAAGAAATATAGGTGGTAAAGTAAAACCTATTCGAACTAAGCTGTATACCACCTATTTCTTCTCTCAAATTTCCAATTTAAATTTTATTGGCTGCTTTAGAATTAACTGAAATGAAAAGAAATTAAGATTAACTACACCTTTTGAGAATTGTAATTAAGAAATAATATACTTATTTTATTTCATACATTTTAGAGTGAATCAAGCTTATAGAAATATTCTTTACATTCAAAAACCATTTCTTATACTTTATTTTCCAAGTTTTATCGTTTTTAAAATTCATTTGAGGCGTAATTTTTTGAAATTTACCACATATACACATGTGACCTATTATTAAAAAGAAAAAAAAAACTGTAATGACTTTCATTTTAGTTTAAACGTATTGCGCATAAAGAGAGATCATTATCTGCTCTAAATATTGTAAGTTTGTATGCTCCAATTTAAAAGCAATTTTAACAAGTAAAAAAAAAGCTTTTTCATTTTAAGTTTTTACATTTTTCAATTGAGTAAAACAGCAAGTATGTTTTAAAATATTTCAATTGTTAACTAATTTTGCTATCTTTATTTTTCAAAAATGCAGTCACACAAGCAGATGAGCTCACAAAATATTTCAATAATGAAAACACCTGTGAAATACAGTAGACCCTCGTTTTAAGCGGGATCATTTTACGCGGTTTCGATTATAAGCGATTAAAGATTTTACACTTTTATTTTATGCGGATGCGGCAATGCAAATAGAAAATTTTTTCCCTGTTTCAAAATCCAAGCTCCTAAGGTTGCAGATTAGAAGTAATAAACTGCATTTTGGCGTGCTAATAATCGAGCTTGGGTCACTGGGGACAGTTTATACGATTGGTTCCAGAGATCTTTCCTAAAGTAAAGTTATTGAACTCGCACAGTTCAGAACTCACTGGAAGAAGAGCTTTTAGGAGTGAAAAGGAGGCCAAAAGCAACGAGGGTACCGACATTGGTGACACACAACCAAAAACGTTTACATTGAAAGTTTTGAGCCATTACTAGACAATAGAAATGATCTTTTTGATTTGTTAGTGAAGGAATTTTCGGTCATGGAAATGACGCAAGTGATCATGGATGTGTTAATGCTTTGCAAAGAATTACAGAGAAAAATTCTTAATGACTGCAAAAAGACTGTTATAGCCAGCTCCTTTTTATTTATAAACTCCCAAAACACAAAACTAATTTATGTTTTCTTTAAACATGTTGTGCATAAAAATCGATATAAGTACACCTTAAACTTATTATACAATTAGTCATTACTAGAGTGAAGTATTTTTTTTTTGTCTACAGACCCTTACCCCTATTTTAACGCTACTATTATGTCACAATTTACGAGGTTTCTTTTTACGAGGCATTTCCGTGGAACGTAACCCCTGCACAAAACGAGGGTCTACTGCATAAGTAAAAACATCTAAATTTTTATCTTGTTATCTTATTTATATACTCATAGAATGTTTATCTCAAGCATTACCACAAAACGTTTTTGGGTCAGTTCACGGTATTTTTGACATTTATATAAAATCCGTATCATGACATTTTTTTGACAACTTTTTAATTTACTCTTTGATTTGCAAATTATTTTAATTTGAGTTAGTGGGTTGGTAGGAAAAGCCCAAAATAAAATAAGCTAATCAAATTGTAAATAAAAAAGTTATGGCAAAAAAAGGTCATGTTACAGACTCTACATAAATGCCTTACGTACCGTGAAATGACCCTTTTAGCTTTTAATGTCATATTTTTACGAAGTTGGAAAAAATCCTTTTGGTCTAAATGAGACACCTATTCTACTTTGCAATAGAAGAATGCAAAATCTTGTAGATATTTTTTACCAGTATATTGCACAGAACTCAAAAATATCTGTAGGTATCAGAAATAATATAAAGTGATTACGTAATACTTTTAGTAAGATGACTTTTGTTTTCAATCATGCATCCATGAAAGCAACAAGTGAACTTTTTTCATAAATTTATTTGCAAATTTGCAAGTCAACCAATGCTCAATATTGATAATAATTAACAATTATCAGATGATACCCATTCCCTAAACAAATGTATCCAAGCACGGCATATGCTTATATTATCTACCTCTGTATTGTATCAAGAATAAAAAATTATTTAGAATTTTCTAGTAAGTAAATTTAATTTAAAAAACTCAGTTTACACTCAAGATACAAATGTTCCTGTTACAAGTAATGTTTAATTACCATTGAGGATCTGATGAGAAATCTTCCAGAAACTCCAACTTTCTTTGAGCAAACTTTAATTTCTGATCATTATTCATGTCACTGGATAATGCAAGTTCAAAAGCTTCTAGAATGGCATCCATATCTAAAGGTTGTTTTTGATATGCAACATCTATTAGCTGCATTAAGATGTAGGCGTTGCTCTATGAAGAGGAAATTGTAGAATTTATCAAGATTTTTCAAGCAAAATCATTTTAAATTATTATAAAAGAAAATAAAGTATACAATGATTTTGAAGTCAATATAGCTAGTAGAAGAGTTGAAAATGTACATCAAAATATGATTAGGATACACCTCAAGACTCCGGTAGTGGTAAAAGCAAGGGGGATGCTGCTAATAAAGTAGTTTCCTACAACGAAATGGTATAGTACTATCATATTCTTTAAACCTTAAAAAAAATGACTTAGATGACTGATCATTGAAGATTTGCAAGAGACCATTTTGCAGGACTTTTTGTTCTGCATTGCTTTACGGCCATTTCTATTGCTTGGGATCTAGCGGAATCCCCTCCCCTAAAGGAAAGATAGGTGTTTTGAGTATGTCTTTTAGAACTATTGAGCCTTTTTCTATTTTTTTAAAAAGCCATTGAAAAGCTGATTAATACTTATATTGGAGGAAAGATTCTAACAGTAATCTACTAGCCAAGTATTTTCACAGTTACTGGTTTATTTAGCTCAATTTTGTCTAACGAGAGAAAAATGAAAAAAAAAAAATCTTCAAAGCTAAGAATTAGTCAAGAGATGTAAAAAAGAGAAAACTTTTAACAAATAAAACTAAGTTAACATAATGTGAAAAACATATTGTTTTACTTTACTATATCAACATCTTAGTAATACACAATACTAGTTTTACCATCTCCAGACATTTGGATAAACAAGTTTTAGAACAACTTGACTCTCAATATCATATTTTTTGTTAATAACGTTTGTAGAACTCCAATATTTAGCAGCCCAGCATCCAAAACTTCTCAGCAACTTTTTCAATATAACCTTCTTTTTTTGAATCAAGGTTTCTATTTTTTCTCTCTTTGCTTCTTAAAATTACTTTTCAGTGCTACCTTATAAAATTCAAGGATTTTATTTCCTTCTTGGGGCTTTTGTGATATTTTCAGCAAATAAAGTCAGGATTTCATGAAAATGAACTCCATATTGCAAAATCTTTTACAATTTGAAATTTTTTTTGAACTTTTAATTAACATTTGCTTTTAGAATACGGAGTTGCTTTTCTTTCCATTCTAAATTTTCTCCCCTGACCAATAATCAAATAACTGAACATTTTCCTGACTTTTTCCAGTTGTTCATCACAATGAAAATGTATGTTATTAAATGTGAAAAAATTATTTTCATGCATAGGAAACTATACCATAAGAATACGAGAACACAATGAAAACCAATGCAAATAATAGTGAAAATAAGTACTAGTTAAAACTTACTGGATCATTTTTCAAGGCATCCTTTAGAATTTTTGTTGCTCTCTCAAAATCATTTTTAACCTGAAAACAGAGAAAGTAAACACTTTGAAAAACAAAACAAAAAAGTAAAGATAAAATTAGTTTTAAAATTTAAAACAAATTACATAATTGAAGAGATGCTAGGATAAATCTCTTTTAAAGAAAAATGTGGAATACAGAACTATGCAGTTTCCCCCTTTCTTCATCTCAATTAATAATCTGACAAAACAGTGTAAAATAAATGATTTGAGTAATCTGAGATCTACAACACTAAAATATATGAAAAAATTTTATTAAAAAAATTAATGATGAAAATAAATAATCCATGGCAATTAAGATTGTAAATAAAGAGCAAAATTTGCACAATGAATTACTTTCATGCACTTACAGGAGCTAAAAATAAATTGTTTAAGGGGAGGGGAGAATTCTTCAAGTTTTATGCTTCAAGAGGAACACAATTTCTTGGGAAAGAAGAAATGCAGCAACATAGTTTAAATAACTCAGTCTTTTGTGCAGTTAAAAACCATAAGTATCCAATGTCATGAATGCTATCTGCAACTTCATCCAAACTCTTCATAACTGCTTCCAAAATTTAACTATCATTTAAAAATCTAATTACGTTTAAATGATATGTTTTTGCAGCATAGAATTTACAAAAAACATTGGTACTTCCAATGTAATTGGCAATTGTTTTCCACACACGTAAATAGACTCCAGAAATTAGGTTTCATTAAAATCATATTAAAGAATCTTCTTCCAAACTTGAGAAATATATAAAAAACTTAGAGATAGTTCTAGTTAAGGATGCAAAAACAGATCTCGTAGTGGCTTTGAAAAAAATGTAGGACATCATATTACAAAAAAATCAGTGCTTTTAATATTCTTTAAAGCAGTGCTTCTCAACGGGTGTGCCGTGACAAGATCCTTGGTGTGCCCCAGTAGTGTTGGAATTGTTGAAAAAGGAAAACAAACGCATCATACCTGCACAAGAGAGCAGATATAATGTTGCTAGCTCAATTAATTGTCATATTACATTGAAAACTGCATTCCAAAGATAAAAAATTGATTTTTCCAGCATGAAAAGAAATCGTACAGAGAAAGATTGGTTATGATGCCAAATGCCAATATATGAGGTGGTCAGAATACCAATTCTAGACGATGCTACCAGGTGACCAATTAATGACATGATGGATGACATCAGAAAAACATTGGTTGATAAACTACAAATAGCTGGAAATTTTCAGTTCGAGCTGATGAATCAACAGACATAAAAAGTGCACCAATCTTACTAATGAGAACAACCATCAAAATAATTATATTTTCTGCAAAGAACTTTCTCAGCTTGCAACTTGTAATGAACTATTTTGTGTTGCAGATAAATAAATAAAAAGCAACGGGATCCAGTGTTACAACTGCAAAAGCACTTGCAGTGATGGAGCAGTTGCAATTATGGGAAATGTCGAAGAGTTTATATTAAATGCAAAAAATCTAAATCCAAGTCTTCAAATCAGTTTTCCCTATCCTGAATCTCTCCTGCCAGACATGCCAGATTAGCTGAAGTCAGCCATGATTGAAACTGTAGAAATCCTCCTCATACAATCAAGATCACTTAACCTATTGGCAGTTAATAAAAAGAATACGCTAAGAACATCTATTTGTGACATGGACATGGGATTATTAGCATTGACACTTTTCAAGATCAACAAAATATCTTGTCTAGATCCTGAATTTAATAACTTCTTGCAGCTTTTCCCAATAAAAATCACCAATGTCCTTCAAGACAGGCACAAGTGTCTCAGTCAAGTTCAGTAAAAATTTGGGACTAGCTGGCCACAATAAGCACTAAAATTCATGACGAACTTTACTTCAATTTCTAAAGAAATAATTAAAAGATTTCAAACATTGAAAAGATTAACTGTTATATCCATATGGAAGCACTGGCTTTTTCTCTTCCTTGATTTGACTAGTAAATGAGGAAAGTATTGTAAATACTGACATAAGAAATCTGGTTCAGAGGCCCGCTAGGATTGAGCCAGCTATCAAGTGTGCTGTAAAGTTAAAATGGTTGAGAAGCACTGCTTTAAAGGGTGGCCTGTTTTTTTAAATATATTGGACTTAATGATGTCTCCATCCTCATATATATAATAGCTAATGATCGAGTAACGCTCTTGACTTTATCAACTATGAAATTGGCCCCACGGCATGATAATTTGACGCAGTCGGACCCCAATTTAATGAACCTCAATTTAATGAATTTTTTCTTTTCCCCAAATAAAATGAAGGCCAAACCCCTACTTACCAAAGAATAAAGCCTCAAATAACAAATTATTTTAACAGCCAAAAAAGAATTTTTTTTTCTTTTTTGTTAATTTGAGAGAGGAAATATTGAACTGTTTTCCAAATGATATATCCATCTTGTCCGAAGCAGAAAAAAACTTTTCTTGGAAACGGCCATTTTTGACAAGAGAGCATATGGCAACCAATGAATATTGATTCTGATGCAGAAAGCAATAATGAAACTCCCATTAAAACTGTTACGTTTTCAAATACTTTACATAGCATGGAAACTGTAAAAACATCTCATGCAGCAGGCTAAAAATGATAAAGTATTTTCTTCTCTCCCATAAAGAAAATCCCCATATCCCCCCCCTCCCCATAAGTCGAAAGAGAAGTATTTTGAGTCAAGTATCAAGGAAATTGTCCAATATCTACTACTCAATACCTTAAAATTTCAAATTAACTAGTGTGAAATATGTCGCAGAATACTAAATAAAAAGTGTACACTTTCTAACTATGGCTATTTTTAGGCAGTTGCTTATTAGGGCTTTTAGATAAGGTAAGTGCAATTTTTTTCTACACCCCGATATTACTAATAACCCTGATTTAATGTATAAAAGCTTCGGTCCCTATGAATTTGTTGAATCGGGTTCCGACTGTAATAATTTTTAGCAATGTTCGACATGCAGGGAAATGCTTTATTGTGACAAGGCTGAACTGTATCCAGTAACGTAAGTATTTTACTGGTAAGACTGTGGCATTTCAAAGAAATGAAAAAGGGGTCAACAATGAAAGCTACGTACTGGAGTCTAGGGTTAATCCGCTGAAGTTTAGGGATGAAATTTCAAAAATCAAAATATCACCAAACAGGCAATTGCCTCGTTCAAATGTAGAAGCAATTTTCACCCGTCATATCTTGACGGGAGATTTTCTAGTATAGTAATAAAAGGCCATAAAATGCTATACCATCAATTTAATAATTATTTCTTGAGAGAAAAAAATGCTTGAACTACTACACCTAAAATTACAAATGTAAAGAGAAAAATGGGGATAGTAATCCATCTGGAAATATTAGTTAATCAGCAAAGTAAAATAATTCTTTTAATCCAACCCAACTACCTGAAGAAAAAACAAATGAATAAATAAAAGGATACAATTTAAACAAACTAGATAATAAACTTTCCTAAAAACTTGAGGAATTGATTGCACATTATTATACAAGAACTCTCTGAAGCTATGTGAAACATCCCTCAATTCTAGGAAAGATCATGCTCAAAAAAAAAAGTAAAGAAGGTAAATAAAGGAATTCTGAGAAGTACCTTCGTTAACATCTACGATACAAGCTCCAATTTTAATAGGAGTCATGATTTCTTGCAGAGTAAGCTTTAAACAAATGCAGGAACAGGAAAGTTCCCAGTGCTTTAATTAAGAAGCACTAAATACTTTTTATTAAAAGCAATTAGAAGAAATACATCAAATGCCAATCACATGTACATAACAATAGCATTTTCTTATGCTTAATTATTTTAAAGATTTTTTTTTTAGAGATGCATATGCCTTTGATTATGTATCGCTTTGTAATGCGTCATCATAATAACATGCTGCAATCATGCACTAAGCTTTTTTTTTTTTTTTTTTGATTGTAAAAAATAGATTTAGCATTAAAATGAAAAAATAAATAAAAAATGCAGTTTGTTAAGTAAGTGCCGAAAATGGGCAGGTTTTAATCCATCAAGCCATATTACCAATATAATTATTCTAAAAAAGATTTGATAAAAAACTGTGACAAAGTTATGTGTTGCCTTCAAATCAAAATTTGTATTACAATGATTCCGGTGTGAATTTACATGTTACATCCGGGTTCTCATTAAATTGTGGCTTGTTATACGTGAGTTTGACTGAATTTATTATTGATCATCTCAACAATAACAACAGCTTTGTTATCTACATGCTGATTAAAAAGGGATTTTTGTAATATAGGAGTAAATTGCCACTTTTCAATATATTTGAAGGAAATTGTTATAAAAATGTGATTCAAGTGACCAGTTTTTGTAACAGCGGGGAAAACTCACAGAATAAGATTTAAAAAAAATATATTATTTTCATTTTTGTAATCAAATATTAAAAGATACTTACCTTATACAAATAACGAGCATACTTAGTAGCAAAATGAGAAGACATTTGTGATGTTTTAGCTTCAGCAATGCATTTTAGATACATTTCATCTACTTTTTCTTCATTTCCAAGCCTCCTCTCCAAGTTAATTTTTCTCAAGACTATTTCAAGCATATCTTTAATGGTTTCACCCAAATCATCTAAGATTTCGGCAGCTTTTTCAACATTCCCTTGAAAAAAGATTTTTTTTTAATTAAAAATTTGTTTTTAGAAAATGAAAAAAAAAATGTATTGAATTGTAGGAAGACTAAAATGTGCATTTATTTAAAAATTTTGAAATTCCTTTATTATTACTTTCTACAGGTGCACATCAATGAAATAGCATTTTGAGGCTTGTCCTATAAACTCTTAAAACTGAAGCATTTTCCTTTATTGATGTCTCCAGTATGAAATTATTTAATTAAATTTATTTTATTCGTACATTTATTTCTTTTGAAAATGTTTTGAAAGAATCAATAAATAAATGTGAGAATTTAGTTAAAGGAATAAAAATATAGTGAAACCCCTCCTAACACAGATCCCTCAAATGCAAACAATTTTTAACTCCGCAAACAGTAAAGCATTAAGCCTAATGTGTTAGAAACCTATCTCATACGGACACTATTTTGGAAGTCATTTCCCTCGATATACAGTCCTTTTTTGAGGACAAATTATTTCAGAAATATCGAAAGATAAATTTTGAGAATAAAATAATTAAACATTAAGAAAATGGTTACAATTATGAAGTTCATGAAACCCACTTTTTTTATAGAGCTCTGCGAGTTAAAACTTTGTCTTAACGGACAGAAAGCTGCTTTGGTGGGAAAGTTTCTAGAGACCCTTAACAAATTTGTTAAGAGCTGGCATGGATGGCCCGTAATTGAAACCTATTGTCATCTGGAAAGCAGCTACCCTAGTGCTTTGAAGGACTGGATTTCAAGCATTTACCAGTTGACTGCTGTTAAAATCACAGAGATTGAATTACAACCAGTGGTGTATTACGTCAGATTGGTCGATTAGCTTGTGCATTTGAATAAAAAGCTTACTGGCAAAAAGAAGCATGTTGTATATTGCATGGACAATGCAACATACCAGTCACCTTTAAAACATTCATTACCTTTAAAACATTCAATCAAAAAATATAAGAATCATCTTTTTGATAGAAACAGCGCTGATAGATGTTGAAATTAAGCCTTCAAAATTCATTACAGACAGCTAGATTTAAAGCACTTGATTGATAAGACAAAAAACTAGTTGTGAATAGCTCAAAACAGTTGATGGTTAGGATTCGACCAGCTGGGTAAAGTATGCTTGGAGGGGAATTAAAACTGAAACAATATCAAGTTTCTGTTATCGTGTTTAACTCAAAAAATGATAAGAGGACACACTGGTAAAATGATAGGAGGAAGAGAGGTTTTATGTTATTAAAAGTTTAGAGGAGGACTTTTATGACAGATTAAAGTTCGTAGACTCTACCTTTGAAGTTTCTCAAAATTGAAGCCCTAAAAATGAAGTTTTCGACGATTTTTAACGAGAGGGAAGAAAGGGTAGGAGGAGAGAGTATTGGGAATGATCTCTTACAGGGTGGTGACAGGAACTGTGAAAAAAAGTTCCCTGACTTTTCCCTGATTTCCCTGATTAAGTTCACCAAATTTCCCCGATTTACGTTCCCAATGATCATGGTTTTCTTTCTTTGCTCTACGTGAAATCCATTGCATGTTTGTATAAAATGCAATATTTTAAACGTTTTAACTTTTGAGTTGAGCAAAGTTGTTGAGCTAAAGATATATTTTTAAAAAATGCTGCTTTTTTAATAAAATGAATTTAAAAAAAAACCTATCAAGTCAATTTTTTTGGGGGGAAAAAACTCTACAAAACAGTATATTAAATTTTTCTACAATGGAAAGATTATAGGAAATTAAAAAATAAAAAAAATTAAAAAATACTTTACTTCCAGAAACAACTTAGCATAAGAATTTTAAGAAACTATTAAAATCACTCTTCAAAACATATGTGTATTTATGATTGAACTACAAAGTAATTGAAATTATTTTGAACTAAATTTTCAAACAGTATAATAATTGTTGCAGGAATAACAAGTAATAGTGAAAGAACAGAAGTAATGTAGTTATTCTTATATAACTAATTGACAGATTTATTCAAAACAGATGAAACCATTTGACATCCATTGACAGGGAGCTTTTCTCTAATCAAGAACATAGGTTTTAATGAATGAATACAGCATTTTAACAGAAAAAAAATAAAAATATTTATTTAAGTAAACACAAGTAAACTCTATTTCAAATGATTTCAGTATTGTAACGGATTCGGTGCGACTTCCACTTTCTTGAAATGAAGACACAGTTCTTGATAAAAACACAGGAAATTTATTTACACTATGTACAGGAAAGATCTTCAACAACTGCTAAATTATTCATCAGCAATTAAGCAATTATCACACAACACCGTAAACTCAACGTTTACACACGTATTTACTTCCAAATACGAAAACACAGCGAAATGCCTCGCAATAAACAGCAAAAATGCACTCAGTTCGAAATCTCAATCGAAACTAACTGTTTATCCGTCGCTAACGGCTTAAATACACCGAAAAGAAATTTCTCAAATATTCCACACGCTTCTGTAAAGTAGTAGACCGTTATCAAATTTTATCAATGAACAAAAAGGAAATAGGGGTTGTATACTTTAGCCATATGAAAAAGGGGTTGTATATTCATTACGGGATACTATTTACAGGTTACGTTCCTACAATAATTACTATTTACAGAATTTGTAACATTGCCCCCTTCCTAAGGACTGCACGTCCCGGGCAGTACAATCCCCAGAAAGGGTGTCGAACTTCTATCAAAAGTTTACAAATACTCACATTAATTAATAACTAACAGATACATAGGAAACACAATAATAACAAGAAATATTACTAAACATTAAAAGCAAAAAAAATTATCTACAACTTTTATGTTATCAACCATGGTTGTTTACGTAATACTTATGAACTATGGCCATAGTATGGGGCTAACCGATCATAATGTACAACCCTAGGTTTTGCATTAGGTGATTTTTGGATCCTCACTACGACGTCATTTAGTCGGTTAAGGACTTTGTAGGGTCCATCCCAATGCGACTGCAATTTGGGTGACAGACCTTTCCGTCGGATGGGATTCCATAACCAAACCTTGTCGCCTTCGTTGAATTCATGTCCAGTAGACCTTGTGTCGTATCGGGTCTTCATCTTCTCCGCCGCGATGTTGATTCGCTCTCGTGCGAAGTTATGAACGTCTTCCAACCGGGCCTGGAGATCCTGGATGTACTCCTCAGGCGATGCAGGCGCATCCGGAGGACGACCGAAGACGAGATCACAAGGTAGCCGAAGATCTCGTCCGAAGAGCATCTGAGATGGGGCATATCCGGTAGTCTCGTGGACAGCACTGCGGTAGGCCAGCAGGAACAAAGGTAGCTTCTTGTCCCAATCCTGTTGATTTCTGGATACCATAAGTAAGAGATTGTTCAGGATTGTGCGGTTAAATCTCTCCACCATGCCGTCCGATTGTGGGTGTAGTGGTGTTGTCCTAGTTTTCTCAATTCCGAGAATTTGACATAGGCCCTTAAACACAGCAGAGATGAAATTCCTCCCTTGATCGGAATGAATCTGCAAAGGTGTTCCATATCTCGAGATCCAATGTTGGACTAGAGTCTCTGCTACGGTGGTAGCCTCTTGATCTGGAATGGGATATGCTTCCGGCCATTTGGTGAAGTAGTCGATGGAAACAAGAATGTATTTGTTCCCATCAGCAGTTCTTGGTAGAGGACCCAGGATGTCGATCCCAAATCGTTCGAAAGGAGCTCCAACGTTGTACAGATGTAGCTTCCCTCTGTTTCTCTTCTTCGGTCCTTTACCAGCAGCACAGGCGTCACAAGAATGGCACCACTTCTCCACGTCATTCTTCGCCTTGCTCCAGAAGAAGCGCTCCCGAACTTTATTGAGGGTTTTCAAGACACCAAAATGTCCTCCAGTCGCACTACTATGTATTCCTTTCAAAACATCTGAAATCCTTGATCGGGGAAGTAGTAACTGCCACCTAGATGTTTTACCGTCGTCAGATTCCCATTTCCGGTGTAGCATTTTCGAACTTGGTCATCACTCCATGGATCAGGTTCGGATGATGTTGGAGTCACTGTCACCTGATAGGCGGTAGGGCTAGTCGTTCCATAATGTTTCTCGATTCGGGAACAATAGTGGCAGTTCTCAGGACAGGGTCTCCTTGATAAAGCGTCAGCATTACCGTGAGATAACCCTTTTCGATGCTTGATCTCCATGTCATATTCCTGGAGCCGCTGTATCCATCTGGCTATCTGGCCTTCCGGATTTTTGAAGTTCAAAAGCCAAGTTAATGAGGCATGATCTGTCCGAAGCAGAAATTTTCGGCCGTAGAGGTAATGATGGAAGTGTTCTACAGCTTTCACTATGGCCAGTAACTCCTTTCTGGTGACGCAGTAATTTCGCTCCGACTTTGATAAGCATTTGCTCCAGTAAGCGATGACATGTTCATTTCTGTCAATTTCTTGGGATAAAACAGCTCCGATGCCCTCGTTGCTCGCATCAGTGTCCAGGATGAAGGATTTTTCAGGCTGAGGATAGGCGAGGATAGGCGTTGATGTTAAAGCCTCCTTCAGTCGTAGAAATGCATCTTCGCATTCTTTGGACCATTCAAACTTTTGCTTGCTCTCCGTCAGCTTATGCAAAGGTCGTGCGATGTTGGAAAAACCCTTCGCAAACTTCCTGTAGTACGTGCAGAGCCCCAGGAAACTTCGCAGCTGATGGATGTTTTCGGGACGACTCCAACTCCTGACCGCAGATACCTTTTCTGGATCGGTTTGTACACCCTCAGAAGAGATGATGTGACCAAGGTAGTTCACTTTCCGGCGGAACAAATTACGTTTGGACGGGCTTAACTTCAGATTGGCTTCCTTAAGCTTTTGCAGCACCTTCCTAAGATTTGCCAGATGTTCTTCGAAGCTGCGTCCCACGATGATGATATTGTCTAAATAGACCAGACAGGATTCGTAGGAAAGTCCTCTTAACACTGTCTCCATAAGACGCTCGAACGTAGCTGGTGCATTGCAGAGGCCGAAGGGCATCACTTTAAACTGCCACAAGCCTTGTCCAGTTGTAAACGCTGTCTTCTCTCGGTCGTCAGGGTGTATTTCAACCTGCCAGTAGCCACTCTTCAAGTCCAGGGTCGAAAACCACTTGTGTCCGGAAAGAGTGTCCAAGGTGTCGTCTATCCGTGGAAGAGGGTAGCTGTCTTTCTTGGTGATTTCATTCAGCCGTCGGTAATCGACACAAAATCTGGTGGAGCCATCTTTCTTTCGGACCAAGACGATGGGAGAGGCCCAAGGACTGGATAAAGGTTCGATTACATCATTCTCCTTCATCTCTTTCAGGAGGGTCTCAACCTC